>NW_010296334.1:0-43063 GCF_000700745.2 Antrostomus carolinensis | reverse complement strand
CTGTTTATTCTTTACCCAGTGAAGTTCAGAAGATGACAGGGTTGATGGAATTGTCAGCATACATTGTTGTAAGTCAGTTAGTTTTTGTTTGAGAGTGTTTTTTTATATTAATTTTTATTATTCCAAGTGTGTTTTATAGGAAGGGTCTTCTGAGATATTTCAGTCCAGCCTGCGAGCCTCAATATCACTTAACACAGTACCATCCTTATTTAATGAAAGTTATTTTCCTTTGGCATATACCTATGTTGTGTATATAACCTTGAATATGATGCTGAGTTTTTTTTCAGCTATAATATCTCAATGCCTGGAAGCTAATTTCTTAGGAAATGAGAATGCAATATTTTATATTAAAAATTAATTGTTATGTACTATTGCATGCAACAACGCTGTATGCCAAAACCTGTTTCTCCCTTTCAATAAGGCATTATGTCCTGATGTAGACTGGATAGTCTGCCAAGGGACCGAACGGGAGAGAACAGTTTCCTTCTTACAGCTTCTCAGTCCATCTTACTAGAGAAATCATAGTACCATCTTTAAAGTGGAGAAACTTGATCTTTGTTTAGTGCTACCAGTTTACAAAGAGTATGGCAATGTTCTAGATAACTATTGAATTACTAGTCTTAAACTTATTTTCCACACTTCCTTCTCAGTGCTGCTAATAAAAACCTGAATTTGTACTGGTTAAAACAAACTACAACCCTGGCAGGTATGAATTCGATGTGCTATCCATATGGATGCCACATGGTGTCAGTATAATGGTGGCTTCATCACAGTTGTTACCATGATTGACTGCACTGTTTGAGTGTATCACTCTAAAGGAGTATTAAAGAGCTTTGTAAAGAGCTTCTGCCATTACAATCTCTAGCATGTTTTGGCTTTTCCACTAGCTCAATGAGACCCTGAAGTCTCACGCTGAAGCCTGATCTAAGGGAAAAGTCTCAAGTTACTTTTGTTTTTGAGATCAGAAAAGGTACAACTTTAGACCTGCTGCAAAAATAAAGGTGTTTATTTGGACTTTGCAAAGAAAATGAAGAGAGGGATCCAAAATGCAAAAGAGAAGAGAGGTTGCAAGTATCTCTGATCGTCTTTCTGTATTTGCTGATGTGGATATGGATTTGGTGCTGTACTGCTTGGGGTTCCTTCTCCTACTTCCTCAAGTGCCAGTGGACATTCCACAGATCTCCCCAAGTAGAGTCTCACAGGATGAACTCATTACTGGAAGATGCAAAAGTTAAAGGATTCATTTTCAGTCAGTTTTCATCTGTTTGATAATAGTCATCTCCAGGAAAAATAACTCTGGTAAGTGGGTACATTCTACTTCATTTTGTCTTTATTTTAATTTTTGCCATAGGTTCCAAAATTGTCTTTTCAAAATAACAGAACTAGGAGAGGACAAAACAGATTTTTTTTTTTTTTTTTTTTTTTTTTTTTTCTTTTACCAACTGACAATATTAGACTAACAAAAAATTGGAACTCATGTTTTGGTAGATTGATGTCCTTATGCTGCTTGAAGTATCCAGTTGTTCTTAAATTAGTAAAGGACAAGCCCTGGAAAAAATGTATGAGCAGTTAAATTCTCCTATATTTTCTGTTTACTTTATCCCTGTGAACAGTCAGGTAACTTGACTGTCAGACCAAGTGACCTTTAGTAAATTTAGTAAAAGCTTTTTAGCATCCTTTGATATTTGCTAAGTTTCCCAGACAAGGGTGCTTTACCTCCCCTTCTGATAGGACAGCAGTCTGTGCTACTCAGCCACAAACCTTGGTGACTTGTTACTGTGCAAATGTCAGGAACAGACAGGTGCCCTTAGGCTTCTTGGAGTAAGTTTTTAACACTTGTCGTGCCAAGACATCAGTACTTCTAAATTTAACAGTATTTATTTCTCTACTCCCTATGTTTATAACTCACCCAGTCTTTGAAATGTTTCCTTGTGAACTTTTGACTGGTTACCTAGCAGCTCAGATACTCTTCATAGCTTATGCTCATATTTTAGAGTTTTGTCATACATTTTTTTTTTCTTTCTACGTACTTTAATGGTTTCTGTCTTTTTTTTTCCCCTTTGGTGTTTTGTTTTTTTTTTCCAGTTGCCTTGACCAGGAATGGAGCCTCTGCATCTGCTGAAGGACTACAATAAAAAGGAAGAATAAATGAACAGAAGAGGATGCATTTTTATCTGCATTAGGACTTTGAGTCTGTTGCTCAAGAAATTGTATTTGAAGGAGAGGCAAAAAGATCAAAAGAGAAGTTCAGCAAAACATTGTGTAATGTTTGTTGTCAGAGGAATTGGACAGAGCAGAACATGCAAAAACCTTTTCATTAATGCCTAGATCATAAGCAATCAGTGGAGACCAAGAACTTGCTGTATGAGCTGCAGAATCCTTTCCACTCAAACCCACTGGAAAGAAGTGGCTTTCACTATACGTTGACCATATGTTGACCTCATAGGGCTGTGGGACCAATGTCTTTATTAAAAACAAACTGAATTTTTGAAGCAATAATGTAAAAATATATTTTTAAAAAATCTTAAGAGCTGACTTCAAATCAGTTTATCAGAAGATTTCATAAATTAATTAATTTAAGCCTATGTAAAAGCTTTAGATAAATTTTAAAGCTAAATACAGTTTATTCACATTGCAGTAAAAACATTTGTAAAGCAGCATATTGTTTGCTAAAGCACTCTTCAAATGTGCTTTTGTACATTTGCTTTTGTACTCAAATGCATTCGACTGCTCAAAACAGAATTAAATACAGAATGATACCCTGCCTTCCCATAATGCACCCCCAAAAGTGTGAAGGCATTTGCTATAATTAAAAACTGATACAGAGGACTGCCTTGGGGACAGCATGATGAATCCTGCATTTCAAAGAGGATTACAAAACTCTTTAATAGAGTTGTGTGTTGAGGCTTTTACTTTTACAGATTTGTAGGTGCCCTATAAGGAGCACATACTATAAAAATGTAAAGAAGAAAGGGAGAGGAATGTGAAATGGCATTAAATTAAATTTATTCCCAAATAATCAACATGTTCTATATATTGTGCTTGTGACTTCTTCAAGGCTCAGTTATGTATTTTTGTATAGTTTGATGAAGTGCTGTGGATCAGCTGAGCTGTGTTAATGATCCATGTCCATATTCTTGGCCCCTTTAAATATAAACTAAAAACTTACTTGAGGTTTTAAATCAGTGTTGCATTTTTGTATGTGAAATCCTAGACTGACTTTCAAATGGGATGTGTTAACTATTATAGCATGGAAAAGGCAGTTATGCTTAAATCTAGACAGAAGGTGACAGCCAGTTGTATTGAAAGTTCTAGAAAACACCTCTTACTTTCTTTGTTCAAAGAAACATTCAATTTTTGTAGTTTTGTTTTGTTTTTAGCTTGGAGGACAGATATTTTGAAATAATTATTTAAGTCTTTTCTGGTACCAGAGTTTGTAAAACTGCTATTTAACAATCAGTCACTTAGGACTTAACACAAATGGTCATGTCCATTTCCTTTGCAGCAAATTGATTTCTCTGTCTTTTAATAAACACGCCTTTTGTTAAGATGTCTGTAACCAACCTAAGAGCTGTAATTATGCAGTTCTTGATTTCATTATCATTTTTGGATATTTCAGGGTGCCCTTAGTGCACTATCTAAACACTGATGTTTATTCAGTAGTTGATTCTGATTTTTGTGTTAATTCTTTATATTTTTTACAGAAACTAAAAATGGACTTTATTGTAGTGTAAAAATAACTGCTTTATGCATCATATAAGCTGATATAAATTTTTAATTATTCCAAAATATAGTGTCCAAGGTCCTGAGACTGTCATGGGGTTTTTTGTGTGTAACTCTTATTAAAACATTGTTTTCAATTTTATTCTTTGATCCTTGTGTTCTGTCATACAGCTGCACTTTTCTGTAGTATAGAAAAGCAAATACACTTGTAGGTCTTTAAGTAAGGAAGAGTGTCATTTGCAAGTTAAAACTTGCCATGTTCACAGTTGTCTCAATGTAAAATATCTTAATGTTTAAAATAAAAACACAAAAACCCAAAGATCTACTATGTATACCTGTTTTTATGGGATTTTTTTTTTCTTAATTGCTTCACAATTTGTTTCTTGGGTACAATTTGTCACTGCCTAATCTTGATTTTAATTAATTTGCATTTCTTTTCTAGGCACTCTGCTTAATAGTGCTACCATTCATTCCTGCATCAAACCTCTTTTTTCCTGTTGGATTCGTAGTAGCAGAACGAGTGTTGTATGTTCCTAGCATGGGATTCTGCATTTTAGTAGCACATGGATGGAAGAAATTATCAAATAAAAGGTAGTGTTACCTGTGACTGGTTTAACTAATCTTTCTTAATTTCATAAAAGTTGACCATACTTTAACTGCAGGCTTTCCAAGTAGAGCTTTTACCAGTATGAATCTATTACATTATAGCTCTTACTCTGTTTCACGTTCTTAATGAACACAGAGTAATGACCAAGAAACCATTTGGCAATCCTATGAACAAATGACACCAAGGAAGTTCTTAGGAGATAGTGGATTATTCCGAGGGTATTACCATGTTTCTTTAAAATATATCTATATATGTACATACACACACACATACATGTAAATGCATATATATGTATTATATATATTTTATTTTATATATCTATATAAACATACATACATATTATTTAAAAGCCTCAGACTGCAGCAAACATTTTTAGAATGAGATGTAACTTACATTACACATTGCTAAAAATGGAGTTTGCCTCTGAGCCTAATAGTATAACCCATATCCTTTCTGTAAAGGAACACAAATATTTTCTGTTTAAATCCTAGACATTTTTAAGGATTAGGCAAAAAAAAAAATTGATCAGATTTGATTTGTACTTTGTTCAAAGGTGATTACTGACTGAAGTTTGTATAAAGCATGTCTGTCAGTCTGCAGCATATAAAATATCTTTACTGATGAAATTTTCAGACATGCCATGCTAGGAATGGACATCAGAGCCATTCAGTTTCGTTAAACTAAATAAATTTTTGAGTAACAATTTTTCCATAGGAATTCTGTTTTAAAAACACGTTTTGCATGCACCATTGCTTTTTCTGCTGTCTTCTATATTGATCTGGACATATGTCCCTCTGACCTAGATGCTTTACTCTTGTTACCTCAATGGCATCCTAATGCTAGTTCAGACAAACAGAGAGGCAGTGATTCCTGATCTGTGTAGTCTGCTATCGTTAGAGATGAGGCCTTGCAGTAGAACTTATGCTAATTGGTGCTGCCAAAGTTGACAGTGCTGGATAATGAGAAATTAGTGATACCTTGTGGGAGTGAGGAGAAAGTATTATTACAAATCCCACTATGAGGCAGTAAAAATAGCAGTGATGTGAAAGAAAGCAAGGAACCAGGAGAGGATGGCTGGTAAGCAGCAGTGTCATTTACTACAAAAATACTGAGAATCAGCACTCTAAAAAGTCTTATGAGAGAGAAGACTACTTGCTTTAGAAATATGTGGAAAGAAAAAACTTTTTCATAAGGCTGATGGGGATATCAATTACTGTATATGCCAGTTCTCACTGGTTGCTTTGCTAATGTTTTAGAATTTCTCTTAATTCTGCTGTTCTGCTTTTTATTTTTCAGTATTTTTTAAAACCAAGCACAATAGTCTACATCTGCACAGCATTTAGTATATCTTAACTAAGAAGGGGAAAAAAAATTTCCATTTTTAGCAAACCTCTGTGGAGTACATTGCGATGTGAACAGCTGTTGCATGAGTCAGGTATAAGAAATGGTTGATGTAGTCAACAGCCCTATGTCTGCTCAAGAAAGAGTTTTAAAAACAGTAGCCTTCCTACAATTATGAATATTCTTTTTTTCATAACTTAGTTAATGTTCAGAGACCGAATGACCAGCATGTTAAAGCATATGTTTTGAATCTGTTATGGTTGATATAATATATGTTTAAACACCAGAAAAATAAACTGCATGAAATTTAGAAGATTGTTCCTGATAAGCTTGTTGCAGAGAGTGACTTCTGCCCCAATTAGCAGCTTTAAAAATAAAATTCCTACAAAGACACTAAACCTTTCTCCTAGTTAGATACTACAGTAGCACTAAGATTTTATTTGCTTATGGAAGATTGTATAGTCTACACAGCACATCTCTATTAAAATATGTTCTACAGTGTGGGAAAGATTGGTGATCAATACAGTAAAGAATTTGTGTGGAATTGTCTGATATGAAAAAGGATAGGATGATAGTTGTTTTTTTAATTTTCTAACATTTTGTACAGTGTTTTGAAGAACCTCACTGTTTGATATCATCATGTTCATTGCCTTAAATTACAGATAAGCATTAAAAGAAGTAGAATTTTCCTTATTTTTTGTTTATATTGTGTTATATTATGTGGATTGCATTTGTTCTTAAGTGAATTGCATAGTGATGACAAAAAATCAGGTAAAAAACAAAATTAACTCGAAATTGGACATTATTTCCTTTCAGATTTTGGAATGCTATTTGGTGATAAGGCAAATAAATCGGACTATGCCATTGACAGATATATTCCTCAGTTTATTTGCCTCCTAGTGTACAGTATACTTATTCTAGTAAAAATTAGAATTATTTGTGTGCTTATAACAAATCTTTGTTTTATTTAATAGCGTGCTAAGAAAAATTTCTTGGGTTTGTTTGGCTGCGGTACTATTCACTCATGCCTTAAAAACACTGCACAGAAACTGGGATTGGGAGTCAGAGTACACATTGTTTATGTCAGCTCTAAAGGTACTGTATTCTATTTGAAAGGGATAATGGAAAGTTTGTATTGCTGTTCTTAAAAAGCTGCAGTAGAGCATGATAAAAATTGAGAGAAATTATGCTTCTATTTCTACTTTGATATTATTAACGTCTAATTAGTTGCTTTTAGGAATCTTTTAAAAGCAGTGTGATGCACACATGGGAATTTATGTGCAAAAAATAGATGATAATTTTTGCTTGTGTTAAAGCAGTTGAATATATTCTCTTATCTGGATGAAAGCACAATATGTTGCAGTACAAAATCTACAAAAAGTTTGAGGCATAGAATAATTTCTTCAATGTGCATATGGCATGATAGGGTAGTGTGTACAATTTTCTATAACAGTTGTAATGAATTTTAAAACGTTTGGTATTTGTAGCGGCAAATAACTAAAATGGATATTGAGCAACAAGTTCAATGTAATCGTTCTGTATGCAGTGTTTTGTTATTTTTTTACATATAGCAGATTGGTGAAATTTGTCATTTGCTGTGCATTTTTAGATCTTTAAGATATAGTTCAAAGAAATTCAGTTGTTATGTAATTGCAGCTTAATATCTTGTACATTGATATCTTTTTTTCTGTTTTTAGGTAAATAAGAACAATGCAAAACTGTGGAACAATGTGGGGCATGCGTTAGAAAATGAAAAGAATTTTGAAAGAGCTCTTCAGTTCTTCATACAAGCCACACAAGTGCAACCAGGTAAAAGCCTTGATTAGTTGCCATTGAATAGTGTCTCCACACTCCTAGTATTTCGATATGCTTAGCTTACTTAAATCTTATCATGATCTGTTTTTCTCCAACTGAACATCAGTCAATGTCATACACTTAAGTTAATCAATCCATAGTTTTTGGAAATAAACTTAGAAACTGTCCTTCAGAAATGTTTCTGTCTATAAAAAGATGCGAAGAGTTTCCATTTAAAACTGTTACTTGGATGACATTATTTCTGAATTAAAGTGTAATCTCTTATGAAACATAATTATTATTTAATTTTCTTATTTAAAACTAAGTAGGTGTATAAAAAAAATAAAAATCTAGATAGTATCAAAGTGCACACTATTTTATGTACTGTTGCAAAAGGAGTTCTAGGTAGTACTGGACAACATTTTTTTTTTTTCTTCTAGAAGCCTAATAAATAACTTAAATTTTTTGTGCATCTACTATAGCAAGAGATTAAAGATAGATATGTGAAAGTATGACCTTAAATTTTTTACCATTTCCCAAGTAACTTTATAATCCATCTTTGGTTCATGGTGAAATTATCTTCATAATTAAGATGACAAATAATAGATGTGCTTTTTTTGTTGGTGGTGGTCTTTATGCAGTACCTGTACTTAGCGCTACTCAGAAGGCATAGTTATTTATTTTCCTGATACTCAGTGCATGAAAGTATTTGAAACTTCATTCTTTTCTTTATTAAGATGATATTGGTGCCCATATGAATGTAGGAAGAACTTACAAAAACTTAAACAAAACTAAAGAAGCCGAAGAATCGTATTTGATTGCTAAATCATTGATGCCACAGGTAATTAGTAAGTTTATTTTATCTACCACCACAGGAGGGAACTCTTTCACACCTATATTCATGATTCGGTTTTCATGTTTTCCTGAAGCTCTGTGTTGCTCTATACTTCTAAGTTGTTTGGGTTTTTTTAAAACCTATCTATTAAAAGAGTAGGTTTTATATAGTCATAGATATTAAAAAAAAAATGCTAACTTGGAACTTAAACTTTTTTAAAAATACTTGAAGTTACTTTATGTAGTACTGTGGGTTTTGTTTTGTTTTTAAATTGAAGCTATAAAAGAAAGCTGCAATTAAAAATATACATTTACAATTTCTAGTCACAGTGGGTTTATTTTAACTTAAGAGTTAACACCTTGACAACGACTGAGTTTTTGAGCCTTCAAGTGAAGGCTTAAATGCAGCATTGGCAGTGGGAGAAGGTAGCCACAGCAACAACTTGAACACACTTTTAAAAACATGTGCTTTGTTACCTTTGCCATTTGTTAGGTTATGTTTATACCTAGCAAATATTGCTTATTCTAGAGAGGAATATTTTGGAGAATATATGAAGGGAGCACAAGCTGTAGGTAAAACAGGACAAGGGGCAATGGGCAAAAACTGGAACACCAGAAGTTCCATACAAACTTAAGGAAAAACTTCTTTACTGTGAGGGTGATGGAGCACTGGAACAGGCTGCCCAGAGAGGTTGTGGAGTCTCCATCTCTGGAGATGTTCAAAACCCACCTGAACACTTTTCTGTGCAGCCTGTTGTAGGGAACCTGCTTTGGCAGGGGGGGTGGACTAGATGATCTCCTGAGGGTCCTTCCAACCCCTACCATTCTGTGATTCTGTAAAATGAGACTGACAACAAAAATTAGCAGTCCCTTGAGTAGAATTATGGTATTAAAAAGTTTGTATTATGAAACAGTATGAAGATTTTAGACGGGTAAAGTATAAACAGCACAACAGTTGGAATGTCATTGAATTTTCACCTTTCATTACTACTTTTTATCTGCTATATGAGTGACTGGTGAAATCTTATTTACACTTATCTTAGGCTGGAGGGTTAAAAAAGGAATGAAAAGGTCTGGTAGAATGTCAGTTTAGGCTTTAGGTAATATTATTTGTCTGAATGGGGGAAGATTTGCCAAGTCTGGTTGTTTTCTAATGGCTATCTGCATAAGCCCAGTTAGGTAGTAGCAGAGCTTAATTAATTGGTATCTTAAATAAGTTATAAAAGTCATCTATGTCTTCGTAGAATTAAAGAAGAAAAAATATTTTCTTTATGTTTTGTTGTGATTTTCTGGGAAAGAAGAATTGATATTTGTAATCATTAAGAGCCTGCACACTAATATCCAGTGATACGATAAAAAAATTGGGCAGAGTGAAGAGGAGATCTATACTGATTCTTTTGTATTTTTACTCATCTGTGTTTGGTACATATATTCTTTTTGACAGATTATTCCAGGTAAAAAGTATGCAGCAAGAGTTGCCCCTAACCATCTGAATGTTTATATCAATCTTGCAAACTTAATTCGAGCAAATGAATCTCGGCTTGAAGAAGCAGATCAATTATATCGACAAGCAATTAGTATGAGGCCAGATTTCAAGCAGGCTTACATCAGCAGGTATCTTTTCTAATTTGAGATACATATTCTTGAATAAACATTTATGTATTTGCAGTGCTATGAACAGTGTTTAGTTCATACAGTTGAGTTAGCTGCTGGAATTGATTAATTTCCAAATGAGAAGAGGAAGATTCGAGGCTATAATCAATGGTGTGTTTCCACCTAGTCTGTGTATTCAAGCATTGTATAGCAAGACGCTTTCATTAGATTTCTTCGTGAATCTCAAACTCAAATGTATAATTTCCCAGTTTTATTTTGAACTATAAAAAGCTTTTGATTAGTCTGAATGATGGAGCTTTCTTTATTCCTTTTTGTTAAAGGTGGTCCAGAAAATGATAACTGTTTAACTAAAAACCACATAAATGACAGCTAAATAGATAAGAGTAATGTGACTGTGGGTATTGAGGCTTCTATTCACTATTTTGTTAGTTACAATTCCCACTGGGACTTGGAGAGGTACAAAGATGCCTAAACTACAGCTGTTGCAGTGTAATGACAGAGCCAATATCAGGAACCCTTGATCACTTCTTTTTTGTTTTTTGTCCTGCCTATGCATTTGCTGTATACAGACTTTTCACAGTTGAAAGCTTTGGGAATGATGTGTGAAGAAGGTCCCTGTATTGTTTTCTGTTTAAAACAAACAAACAAAAAAGGAAGGAAAACCCACTTATTATCTCACATCTGCTGTCTCTAGGAAGGCAAATGTTTAAAAAACCTGTAAATTATTGTATGTGAATAAAAGTTTAAGGATAAATCTGATTCTTCAACAGGGGAGAATTACTTTTAAAAATGAACAAACCTCTGAAAGCTAAGGAAGCCTATCTTAGAGCTCTAGAACTAGACAGAACCAATGCAGACCTGTGGTACAACTTGGCAATTGTTTACATTGAACTGAAAGATCCAACAGAAGCTCTTAAGAATTTCAACCGAGCACTGGAACTCAACCCAACACATAAACTGGCATTATTCAATTCAGCACTGCTAATGCAGGAATCTGGTATGTTAATTGTCTCTTAAATAAATATTGTATATTTGCATCTATAGGATCCATACTACTTAATTTTTTTTAATCAACTGTTTTATTTTTGGAAAGCAGAAGTTCTTAGTATCATCAAAGAAGGAATGGTTTATTGTAATTGTCAGCTTTATCATTTATTGTTAGTGTATGAAATGTGTGTGAAGTGTACATATACCTTAGCTGATCAGCATCTTTAATAGAAGTATTGTTTCACAGTGTAACAGCTTACAGTGTTACACAAACATATTCAAAATTGTGTCTCTATAATCTTTTAAAAGTTTCATATTTAGTAAAATATATGTAATTTCTGTGTTTTGCATTTATATTGCTTGATTTCATTCTCCATTGACTGAAAATCACAGCTGACTTCTGTGGGCTTCGAATCTAGCGCTAGGAAATGTGAATGTTTTCATAGGTTCCTCTGTAATACTGGAGTGAATTAAGTTGTTTTTTCATGAGTTTATTTTTTTTCATATGTATAGCTTCTAGCTGTGTGGGTAAGTGTAAGCCTTTTTTGAATTCAAGCTGTTGCAAAGAGTATTTGGCAAGTGACTAGTAAGGCTTATTTCCCTTTTGTTGGGATGATAAACTGCCCCTAAGAAAGAGATAATACAGAGTGGATTGGAGCTGATGCAAATGGATTATTCTCCATCTCTTTTGACAGTGTAAGTTAAGTAGTACAAGAAATGCCTTGTTTCTTATCTGTATAAGCAGCACAGGGGCTTCAAAGAAGCCAGAAACATTAGCTATCTAGTATTCAATTATTCATACTGTAAGGTGCAACACTGTTTCACGAGGTAAAAAAAGGCAGTTAAAATCAGCTCCCTCCTCCCTCATCCTTCAATAAGTCTGTGCCTGGAATTCCTTACTAAAATGTATTCACTGGAGTAGTCATAAAAATAGCACAGACTACAAGGTAGTCTAGCTAAACCTGGTATTATCAGATAAGATTATTTTACTTTTCTTTTTTTCCCCCAAACTTTGTTGCAAATTAAAATATGGGAGTTACAGATGCTATTGTTTTGGTGTTAAAAGATATTTTAGCCTGCCTACATCTGAAGTCACCCTATATGATCTCTGTCTTTAAACTCTTTAAGTATATCTTTAACAAAATGAGATTTTCCACTCCAAGTTTGCCTCTGTAAGAGCTGGTTTGTCAGAAATTATGTCTTCTCTGCATTCCATTTGCTCAACCATACCTGAAAATATCTTCTCTTAAACTTGTAGATACAGATACACTTATTGTATCTGTTATACCAAACCTTAATATAATTCAACAGATAATAGAATAATGGTGCTGTCTTTGGCTACAAGTCAACTGTAAGTAGTTTCATTTTGTAAAGAAGGTAGATGTCATTTACTTTTGCTGTTACACAGCAGTGATAAAAAGTAGCATTTTAAACCCTTTCTCTTTTATAGTTGTGTTAAAGATGTTACATTTAAATTTGTATAAAAATTAGCATTTTGCAGGCCGGGTCTAAAAATCCTTCAGGATAAATCTAGAATTAAATGCGTTTTCTGTCATTTAGGTGATGCTCGGCTTAGACCTGAAGCTAAAGCAAGACTGTTACATTATGTGAAAGAAGAACCACAGGATGCAAATGGGTACTTCAATTTGGGTATGCTGGCAATGGATGACAAAAAAGATATGGAAGCAGAGGCATGGATGATGAAAGCCATAAGGTTACAGCCAAACTTCCGAAGTGCTTTGTTCAATTTAGCGCTGCTTTATTCTCAGACAGCAAAAGAATTGATGGCTTTGCCCATTTTGGAAGATCTACTGAGATACTACCCTGATCATACCAAAGGTCTGATTTTGAAAGGAGATATCCTTATGAACCAAAAGAAGGATATCGTTGGAGCAAAGATGTGTTTTGAAAAAATTTTGGAACTAGATCCCAACAATGTTCAAGGAAAACATAATCTTTGTGTGGTTTACTTCGAAGAACGAGACTTAATAAAAGCAGAAAAATGTTTGGTTGAAACACTAGCGCTGGCACCTCATGAAGAGTATATTCAACGTCATCTGAACATAGTTAGAAGTAAAATTGCATCACTCAGTACTGCAGAACAGTCAACACTTCCAGCAGGTGGGACTGCAACTGCAGCTGCAGAAGAAAAAAAAAAATCATTTCAAAATTTGAAAGAAGTAAAAAATGAGCAGAAAACTACCCAGACAACAGTTGATAACAAAAAAGGGCACTCAAAAACCAAGAAACGAACAGAGAAAAACAATATGGACAAAGAGACTCCCAAAAAATCTACAAAAGAAATCAAAGACATTGAGAAAAAGAGAGTTGCTGCTTTGAAAAGACTAGAAGAGATTGAACGTATATTAAATGGTGAATAGTCTTTATCATGTCACAGTAGAATAAGGGGAGAATATTATTTTTTATTATTGTTTAATATGTGATCCAACTGGAAGGTGTCCCAGTGCTTTGAAAATAGAAATATCGTTGACTGCATATCACTTAGCAAGCAGCAAAAAGCACTACAATACTTCATGTGAGAAAACTGCAACTTTTAAATATGATGTGGGGGATGGGTGGGAATTGAAGGATTAAGGGTTGAGAGTAATCTTAAATGCAGAATCCTAATAGTGAGAAAATAACACTCATAAAAATCATTGGTAGTCAGGGATATTCATAGTAATGCTATTTTCAAAGGATCAGTGTAAGAACTGAATGGAGAATTAATGGGATAAGCCAGACAATGCTGCTTTCCCCCTTATAAATCTATTTGTATTCACATGATCTGTATTTCGGTTTACACATCATAGGTTTAAATCAATCTAGACCTCTGCTGTACATGAAATGGGGTTTTTCTGTGCATTATTTGTTTTCAGAACTGTGGTGTTTTGACCCTGGCTGGACACCAGGTGCCCAACAAAGCCATGCTTATCACTCCCCCTCTTCAACTGGGCAGGGGAGAGAAAATATAACAAAAAGCTTGTGGTTCAAGATAAGGACAGAGAGAGATCATTCACCAATTACTGTCACGGGCAAAACAGACTCGACTTGGGGAAGAATTAATTTAATACCAATCAAAATCAGAGGAGGATAATGAGAAATAAAACCAAACCTTAAACACCTTCCCCCTGCTCCTCCCTTCTTCCCAGGCTTAACTTTTCTCACAGTTTTCTACTTTCTCCCTGCCAGCAGCTGGGGAACAGGGGTTGCAGTTAGTTCATCACACATTGTCTGCCGCTCCTTCCTCCTCAGGGGCAGGACTCCTCACACTCTTCCCTGACTCCAGTGTGGGGTCCCTTTCACATGAGACAGTCCTCCATGTGCTTCTCCAATGTGAGTCCTTCCTATGGACTACAGTTGTAATGAACTGCTTCAGCATGGATCCATTCCATGGTGTGCAGTCCTTCAGGAAGGGACTGCTCCAGCGCGGGTCTTCAATAGGGTCACAAATCCTGCCAGCAAACCTGCTTTGGCATGGGCTCCTCTCTCCATGGGGTGACAGGTCCTGACAGGAACCTGCTCCAGCGTGGGCTTCCCACGGAGCCACAGCCTCCTTTGGGCATCTGCTTGCTCTAATGTGGGATCTTCCATGAGCTGCAGGTGGTCATCTGCTCCACTATGGACCTTCATAGGCTTCAGGGGTCAGCCTGCCTCACCATGGTCTTCACCCCAAGTTGCAAGGGAATCTTTGCTCCAGCACCTGGAGCACCTCCTCCCTCTCCTTCTTCCCTGACCTTGGTGTCTGCAGGGTTGTTTTCAGACACAGGAAGTTTCTGCCAGCTTCTCACAGAAGCCACCCTTATGCCTTTTCCACCCCACTACCAAAACCTTGCCATGCAAACCCAATACTAGAACTTAACAACAAATCATCAAAATGCCACTGGTTGTAATATAGGAGGATGCAGCAACACGCTAACATTCAGTTGCATTCTAAATATGGAATAATCACCTTTTAATTGTTCTTTACTTACAATGCTAATGGTTTGTACTGTTTTCCTGATAGAAATCTTATGGTGCTCTTAAGATCTTTAGACTCTGCTTTTACTTTAAAGGAAATGTGTGGGGTTTTTTTCTTGCACTGTCAATCATCTGGTTGTTTGTTAAAAATTATATGAAAAAGGGTGGTTTTCTCACTTTTTTCCCAGTTCATTGAATGCTGATAAATGCACTTTTGGTACAGTAACCAGTATGCTATGCAGTAGTCCTTGTTGACTTTATATCAATGGCTGTGGATTGACTCCTGGGTGTAGTAAATTCTTCCTTGTTTATAGCATACAGGCTTTATTATTTCTGTCATTGAATCAGTTTCTATTCTCATGCCTTTTTACAACACTAATGTAAGCAATGATTGCTGAAGGCAGTGTGATAATAATTAAGCCACTGAATTTGGCAATGTTTAACACAAGGAAATGTAGATAGTATCCTTCCAAATATTAAGTTCTGTTGTTTTGATACTTTGTCATGGGTGTGTGCTTTTTATTAAATATTTATTTTTGACTACTGAAATATTCCCATTTACACTTTTACAATAATGCATCATTTTAATTTCTTCCATGAAATGAAAATTTTGCAATTTCAGTGTTGCTTTTATCCTTGTGCAGTGCATATATTTTTGTTTAAATATACTACCAATTACCTAAACCTGATGTTTTCCTTAATTATGAGAAAGAAGGGTAAGGCCTGGGTTCAGTAATAATTTAATTAATCGTTACATCTAACTCTTCATGGGTTTGGTTTGTTGTTTTTTTTTTTTATGATATACAAATATTCCTTAGCAACTCTACTGTTTAAACTTAATCTTTTCTGTAACTGCTCAATTTTCTGCCTGGGGCAGTAATCCAGCTGTAAAATGGAGTATTTATCTCTGTGGGAGTGATCTTAAATCGTTGAAGGCCTTCCACTGACCTTTTCTTTATTATGTATCATTTGTAATGTTACCACAACAATTGCTTGCATGGTAATCACTAGGGGGAAAAAAAAGTAGTTTTTTAAAAACATTATTTAAAAGCTGCAGACAAGAATGCGTGTTGTGCAGCTGTTCTTCATACAAAAGTTTGAAGTGCTCCCTGTAGTGCAGTGTAGTGAAGTGCTCCCAGGAATCTATTGACCACACCTTGAAAATTACTGCTTTATCTTGTCTGTGAATAACTTGGTTACTTGTAGCTAAAATAGCTGCTATGTTGACCTTTATTGAAACACTAAATTGCATATTAAGTCTTCCCTCCAAACCTTTGTTTTACAACAGAGTTAGTCATTGTTCTGTGTGGTGGGTTGACCTCGGCTGGACGCAAGATGCCCAACAAAGCCGCTCTGTCGCTCCGCCTCCTGAACTGGCCAGGGGAGAGAAAATACAATGAAAGGCTCGTGGGTCAAGATAAGGACACAGAGAGATCACTCGCCAATTACTGGCACGGGCAAAACAGGCTTGACTTGGGGAAAAATTATTTTAATTTATTACCGATCAAAATCAGAGGAGGATAACCAGAAATAAAAACAAATCTTAAAACACCTTCCCCCACCCCTCCCTTCTTCCCAGGCTTAACTTTACTCCTAGTTTCTCTACCTCCTCACCTGCCGAGCAGCACAGGGGGATGGGGACTGGGGGTTGCTGTCATTTCATTGCATGTTACTTCTGCTGCTCCTTCCTCCTCATGGGGAGGATTCCTCACACTATTCCCCTGCTCCAGTGGGGCGTCCCTTCCAGCGTCAGTCCTTCCCATGACTGACAGTTCTTCACAAACTGCTCCAGCCTGGGTCCATTCCATGGTGTGCAGTCCTTCAGGAAGGGACTGCTCCAGCGTGGGTCCCCCACGGGGTCACAAGTCCTGCCAGCAAACCTGCTCTGGCATGGGTTCCTCTCTCTATGGAGCCAGAGGTCCTGCCAGGAACCTGCTCCATATGAGCTTCCCACAGGGTCACAGCCACCTCCAGGCATCCACCTGCTCTGGCGTGGGGTCCACCATGGGATGCAGGTGGACATCTGCTCCACCATGGACCTCCATGGACTGCAGAGTGCCAGCCTGACTCACCATGGTCTTCACCCCCAGCTGCAGAGGAATCTGCTCCAGTGCCTGGAGCACCTCCTCCCACTCCTTTTTCACTGACCAAGCTCGTTGTCTGCAGAATTTTCTCTCACATATTCTCACTTTTCTCTCCAGCTGCAAAATTTACAGAGTTTTTTCGTACTTCCTTTCTTAATTATGTTATCACAGAGACATTGCCATCATTACTGATTGGCTCGGCCTTGGCCAGCAGCAGGTCCATCTTGGAGCTGGCTGGCATTGGCTGTGTTGGACATGGGGGAAGTGTCTGGCAGCTTCTCACAGAAGCCACGCCTTTGTCCCCGCCTCCCCCTCGGCCCTGCTACCAAAACCTTACCAGGTCAAAGCCAATACATTCAGGGTGATACAAAGTAACATTAATTTGTAGATGGAAGGAAGGTAAGTGGTAAGAGAGGGTATTTTCTCTCTCATGTGCTGCCAGACCCTGAAGGAAATAGGGAGCTTTAGATTTCTGCGCAGTTGTGACTGAACTGCACCTTATTTTGGAACATAACAGCACTTTCAGTATATTTAAAAGAAAAATTACATGCTGAAATCTTAGGTAAGTGGGTCTGTGAAATAATGGCTGCATAGCTGTAAAACCTGCAGCAACTTCTCCCCCAGCTCTTCATTCACCACTGGCTCTGGCATGAAGCAGGCAGGCTCCGAAGGTCCTCCTGCTCTGAAGAGGACACAGGTTTGTTTTGTGCCTGTGGGATGCAAAAGGTGAATGCATTCTTTGTTTTGTAGGAGGTATGACAGTATTGTTACCGAGTTTCCCCTAAATGTATTTAAACTGCTGATAACAGTATGTCTTATTACTCAGCCTATATTCTCAACAGCTAGCTGAACCATAAGCCCGTCAGACAGGCAAACTCATCTTTAATGGGGCTTCAGAGCAAAGCACTGGCCTGCAAGAAACTTGATTTTTCTGATGGAGGCGTAAGCACTCTCCTTTCCCCCAAAGCAAGAGCTGCTGAATCATTTTGGCACTGTGTGTGTAGGTTGTCCAGCACAGCATCTCAGCAGCTTTTCCTTCCTCACAGCTGTTGGGTGTCCTGACACTAAGGGCACAGGGAGCAGCTCTGTGCAGTAGTTCAGTCATCTGCCGTTTCATTCTCAGATGAGTTTATTGCAAGATCAGGCTGTGCCTTGTAGCAGCAAAGCCACTCGCATACCTGCTTCCAGGGTATGGAGCTTTGGGCTGAACTTGGAGGCCTTTGTTCCTTCCTGAAGTTTCCTTTCGAAAGACTGAATGGAGATCAAAATTCTGGAAAGTTAGCAGCCTGCCCCAGGCTCTTGCAAACTTTGCATCCCACAAAAGCACCAGGAGGAGTCCCAGTCTGAGTGAGTGTACCTGGCTGAGTTTTTCTTTGCAAAGGCTCTATAATCCACTTCTGCCTGGCAAAATGTCTGGGACTGCAGCAGAACCTGCTACTCCTGTAAAGCCCTGCTTCATCTCCTGCTGTGTAACCAAAATTTTGCTTCTCTAACTTTCAGCCTAGGAATCCTGCTTTGTTAGACAGAAAGCT
The DNA here is from genome assembly GCF_000700745.2 of Antrostomus carolinensis. NCBI lineage: Eukaryota > Metazoa > Chordata > Aves > Caprimulgiformes > Caprimulgidae > Antrostomus > Antrostomus carolinensis. Next base: position 24,590 of record NW_010296334.1, on the reverse strand, counting down.
TGAGAAGGGAAAGTCTGGGAGACACCTCTCCTTCCACCTGTCCTTCACCTCACTTCCTCTCCTACAAAACTGTAACACTCTTCATATGGTGTTTCAACTGATAAAGAAGAATTTGTCTCCCAAACCTCCAGCATAGCTAGGATCAAAATAGCACAGCCTGCTATGTTACATATATTACTATGCTACACTAAAAAAAAAAATAAATAAATAAATAAAAAAAATCCTCAATAGATACTATGTTACTTTTATAGCATTCAGTGAGTTGAAGTGCCGCTAGTATTTTTTGAAATCTTAAAAGCTGCTTTCTGCAGTCTAATATTTAGTGCCTGTCTACAAACCCGTGGTCCTGGATGTGGGATATACGTCTCTTTTGCGAACAGACAGAAGAAATTTTGTATATACACATCAGTCTCTCTCAAACAAAAAGCAATGATGTGAAAGAAAAAGATCAAACCCAAAACCAAAACAAAACACCCCAAAACCAAAACAAAACCACCAGAGAACCTTCTACATAATTATACTGGGATGGGAACAACATAGTAAACTCTAACTTTCTTGGACTAGAAAACAGTTCCAGAAAAACACTTTTAACCTTCCCTGACACAATGTCATACTATCGAAGATTGCTAGAAAGAGAATTGGACTTTATAGATATTATGTATTCTGAATTAAGGAATTATCTTTAAAACAAAATATTAATATAATGTTAATATTCCAGCATAACACAAAGAACTATTAGTTGCTACATCTTTACCAGTATAAGAAAAAAACTTAAAAAAATGAGTAAAAGGTCCCTGTTCAGCTGGTGGCTTCACTGGCTGCTTACAGAACTTTAAATGTCCATACAGAAGCACTAATTTTCTTTACAGTGAGTTTAGAGGTTACATGTTTCTTTAGGTGAATAGAAGTAAATTAGTAGAATAGAAGTAAGCATTAAAATAAAGTATGTTGTTCAGATTTCCTACACCTATTCAGCATATATGTTTGTTCCTTACATGTAATTATCAGGTTATTGTCTTTTTAAATACACATAGCAAGGTATTTTTAATTATACGTGTATTCATCCACGCACAATGAGAGTAGGTGGAGGAGGAAAATACAACAATTACAGGATGTCTTACCAAAAGTAGAAGTAATAAATCTTGATTTTTAAAATACCATCTTGAACATGCACTCACCTTTATTTCATTTGCAATTGTTAACCCAGTCCTACACTTTTGTTGTACGTGATCATCATTAGAGTGTGAAGTTGTAGTACTAATTCCCCAGTTCCAAGAGCTCAAATGAGATTGTGACAACTGGTGCTTACAGAATGGGGGATTAATTGTTATCTCTCCTCAGCCGCAAGCTGAATAATTGAGGCTTACTTGTTTGTTTGGGCACACTGCTTATTTCATCTAGAGGAATGTCAGACATTATGGATGACTATCTCAGTTTGCAAGATAATAGTAATTTCTCTGTAAATGTGTGCCTTCTCATTAGCAGGCAAAGATAGCTTGGTGATATTGGACACATCTGAAAGCTGTAGAGGGTACAAGTGGGGGAAGCCAAATTAGAAGAAATGTTAAGTGTTATTGAAATCCAGTAAGATAAAAGGTGTGTAATAAATACTGTTCTCTGAAGTTATGCAAAAATCTGGTAAGTTGTGTTCAGTTAAAAGAACAAAGACAACAATTGATAAAAGAAATTTAAAAGGAGCTTCCAAACACCCTTTCTACCCTCTTGAACAATTTTTAAACAGGTCTGGAATACTGAGTTTTCTTTAGTTCTCTATGTAAACATTTAGCACTTTTCCAGTATAAATAGCTACAAACAAATAAATACAGACAATGAAAGCTATGTGAAAGCTTAAAATAATGAAATTCAGATACTGTGCAGAAACATAAAAGAAGCTGAATGGGTAGTATTTCTTTAGATGTATTTATACAAGTGGGTTTGCATGAAGTTAAAGTATGAGCTCTCATGATGAGTATTATTTGGATGTGTCACACTATATTTCTTCCCTTTACTTGAGTGAATACAGTCAACATTTTAGTGTAAATATTTAGGTTTAAATTTACCTTTCCAGGGATATTCCTTCAGCTATTTTTACAGATATTGAAAAATAACTAATTTGCTAGAATATCCATTAAAAGCAAAAATAGGAAGCATAATTAAGTTATGGGAGTAATTTCCTTCTGATCTATATCCATAAAAAGTTTATTTGAACAAAAATATATGCATTGCACAAGGATAAAAGCAACACTGAAATTACAAAGGATAGATTAAAATGCTGCATAAGGATTTTCCAGGATTTTTCATTATTTGCACTGGTTTATCTTGTGATAAAAATAATAAAAGGAACCCTTCTTCCATTGACTTCCTTTGCCCTTTGATTATCTTACTGTCTGTAAAACCTTTTCCCCTAAAGAACAGCCTTAAAAAAAAAAATTATGAGTACAAAATTGGCAGATGAACCTTCAGCTTACAAACACAAAACGTATTGTGCCTTTAGGAAAAGAAAAAAAACATAAAACAGAAAGCAAGTGAAATGCAAGGAGACATCTAGGTTTTGTTGTTTTAAAAATTAATAACAGAATAACAAACACTGTTATCTTAGGCTGTCTAGTGTCTGGGTGTCCTAAGAGCCTTCTGACTGCTGAGGAAATAGAGCAAACTTTAACTCATCAATTATTGACCATCTCAACTTCAGAGTTTAAAAACTGTTTCATATGCTTGTTTTTACTAGTATACTGTTCCTTCTTCAGCTCTAAACAAAAAGGTATAAAGAGATTGAGGGTGAGATTGAATTTCAGCAGCAGTTTCTGCATTTCTGGAATACTTTTGGGTTCTTTTTCCTTTGTTTTCCTGCGTTCTTTTGTTTCTGTGGCAGTGGTGCTTTCTCACACTGCTAATGTTCCAGAGCAGAAGGCTGTAAAGAAGGAAAAGAAACAGCAGAGGAGCTAACTGAAGGTTTTTAAGTCTTTATATATGTATTACTAATAAGCATCTCCAGGGGTTTGCATTTAGCTTCTGATTTAAATATATAGTTATAACAAATATACGTATATAAATCACACATGTAAGTCTTACTGGAAGAAAGAACTGGAACACAATTATTTCAACATTCACTAGGAAGAGTGCTCATTTCACTTTATTATTGAAAACTATTATTATTGCTATTTGTAACAGCAATGCAGAAAAAAACCTACAGGCAGCGATGAACAAGTTACTGCTCTGCTTCAGGTTGTTACCTGGAGCAGTTGCATAAATCACACAAATAATCAGCTAAGTGTGGAGACTTAAATAAATCTATAGAGTTGTATAATATATAGAGCATAACACTATGTAACTGAATTTTGCTGTTATAACTTGTGATCTGGTTTATTTACTGCCCAGGATCTAGCAGGGTTTTGAGAAGGTAGTAGTGTCTGCTTCCAGGGGCAGCAATTCTTCAGACTGTTGTTCATCTGCTGTCCATCATCACTTCAGAGGTGAAGGCTGTAATCTTTGTACTTGACCTCTTGGTAAGTATCTTGTTAAAATGGGGAGCAGAGGGGTAGAGCCAACAAGCTAAACTAGAACAATATTTCAAGCAGATCATGATTACAGCAAAAACAGCTGATCTACAGATAAGGATGAAATTAGCTAGCATTGTTCTATATTTCTGTCATGTACTGAGCTATTTGCAGATAGTCTTCCTTGTAGTCCTAGTAGCAACTTTGGTACAGTTTAGGCCAGTAACAATATAAATCTTAAGGAGCAATCCAACTCATGTTCTCCATGTGACAGGACAAATTGCAATGCTCTGAGTAACAACACTGAAAGATGTGGCCTTTGACCTGAGAAGCTTATCATCATGGAAGTATGTGATGATCTAAACTAGGAAATAAATAAAAATGGCTTTTTCATTATATATTGGAGACTAGCAAAAAAGCATCTAGGGTCTTACAAAGCTTCTTTATTCTACTGAAATACAACAATCTTTGATATTGCTTGTTAACATCCCTTCAGGCCTGAAGTTTTCTTAAGAGTTGATTGCTTTTCTTTGACTGCACAATTAGAGGAAAAATAGTAATTTGCTTTTAAATGTTACTGTCAAATCCCATACTCACAAATTCTTAATCTTAATTCTGACTGATTATGCATACATCCTGAAAAACCTGTATGTGGAATTGCACCAAACAGTGAAAGTGCTGTGAAGGCCACATTTGGAATATTGCAGCTACAATATGACTGGAAATGGGGGAAAAAAAATAATCCAAGATTTCTAAACACACAGATAAATCTCATGATGCATTTACTCCACAGATTACTGGGTGCTTGAATACACACTAGAGAAATATCACTTACAACTTGCTTTTCACTTCTCTCTTTCTAAGCATTTACTTTCAGAGGCTGAAAGTGGGTTACATAGACTATGGTCTAATTTGATGTGGCTGCTCTTAGAAGGAATTCTGCTGCAGCATATGATGTGTGAAGAGAGGCTGAAGAAGCTGATGTTGTTTTGCCTAAAGAAGACAAGTCTATAGGTGCTTCTTACTGCGGTCTTCAACTCTCTATATGTATTTGCACAGAAGCTGGAGCCAGATTCTCCACAGTGACTCACAGTGAAAGGTAATGAACATAAGTTGCAGCAGGGGAAATTCTAATTAAATGCAGGAAAATAATTCTCCTCAGAATTCTCATTTGGAGATGATCATGCTATTCAGAGACATGTCACCCCTTTGGCATATCTCCTGCTTCATGCTCTTCAGCAGTCACGTCCCTGTGGTACTGGACAACCACTTCAGCAGAGCTGGATCAAGTAATTTTGCTGTGTGAGATACCATTTGGGCTAACTCTCAGCATACACAGTAAAATTTAAAAAAGTATAGAGAAGGATAACAGCAACTAAATTGATGCAAAGACATCCCAAAGGTCATGCATTACTTATGCAAGGGTTTTCCAGGGTAGAAGAGATCCAGGGAAGAATCATGCAATTTACAGTAAAGTTGAACAAGAAATGACTTTTCTTTATTTATCTTAATACCAGGCTGGGGGACTTAAATTAATGAAAACTTTGTTGGTAAAAAGACTGTCTTCACAGAATATATATAATTAAATTTTATTATTCATTGCAAGATGTGGTTGCTGAGGTATAAAAGATCCTAAGAACCAAAAAGCTATACTGATGAAAGTGAAGATCTATGAAACACCATTAAACACAAGGAAATAGATGCAACTTCTGGTTTGGGAAGACCTTTTTGTGCAAACTCACAAAACCTGATAGGATATACCAAGAGAAAAAAAAACACGTGTAATTTCCCTGTTCCTAAACTTGTCCCTGAACTCTTCCACTAAGCATTTGGCAGGAGACACAGTTAGAGACTCTGTAGCAAGCTAAATGGACTTTTGGTCTGACCTATGCCATAAGAAATACCATTAACTTCAAAATCATTAGAGAAAAAAGTAGAAAAGTTTTGATTGGAGTAACATAGAATAAATAATTATTTAATATAACCATAATTGTGGATGTATAAATATAGATTATGATCTTGTCTGTAATGTTTTTGGACACGTAAAAGGTATGGGATCTTCAACTTTGCATATACAGGCTATAGAACAAATGCTAAGAATATGGTAAAGCCTGGACATTTGTGTGCATGCTGGCCAGCAAACTGTTAAATAGATAGGCTGTGGACCTGCAAGAGGTGATGTTAATTAAAATGAATTTTCACAAGCAGTGGGGTATTTGAGAGGATCTAGCTGTAAAAAAAAACCCAGCTTTGTGGAAAGAAAGGTACAAACTTATTTATTTTAAATCAAATGGAAAAAATAAGTAGGCCTGTTATTCAAGTCTTGTTTTGCAAAGGGCAGATTTTTATACACAGATGTGCTAAGGCAATTAAAAGGATAAATTAAATATAGAGAAAAGTGAAAGTAAAATACCATAAAGTTCTCTGTGTAGACTGAGACACTATTTTATAGTTGATTTAACAGATGAAGAAAATTAATCTCTGGAGAAACTAGTAGTTAAACTGCAAATGACAAGAATTAATGAAGTTATTGGAAAGTGGATAAAAGCTGTCCAAAAGGGAAAAAGCAACAGGCAGCCCTATGAAATCTGGTAGCAGAGTAGTTAGTAGCGATGTTCCTAGAAGAACTTGACTCTGAACTTTAATATTGTTGTTAATGGCCCTAGTAGAAATAAAAAATACTGATTGTATCTGTTGACAATATAAAGCTATAAGCATTGTCAGTACAGGGCAGGGTATTGTATAAAAATCACTTGTTACGACTGGATTTGTAGAAATGGGATGAAATTTAATTATAGATAATATAAAGTGATGCACCCTGGTACTGGTATGAAACTTCTGTTGAAAGCGAGAAGTTTGCAAAGAACTAAGTAGAAATGCACTTGGCTGTCCTACCTGCTCTTATAGCAGGATTACAAATTACTGAAGTTGTTCAGACAGAAAATGAGGTGACTGCGTTGAAACAGTAATTCCAGTAGAAACAGAGATATTTCTATTACACGACAGTGGTGGTGCTCATCTGGAATACTCAGTTTTGATTACCTATGTTCAAGTTGAATAAATTCAAACTAAAACAAATACACAAAACCTCTGCTGGGTGAATAAGGAAAGCAGAGGGGCTTATCTTCTGCAAAGAGCTAGAGCTTGTTATCCAAGGCCAAACAAGTCAAAAGGGCCTGTCATTATCAAGATATTCAGTAGGAGGATGAAAATTGAAAGAAAAATTACCATTTAGGCTAAAAGACAATGTTTGTACAAGAAAAAAAAGGAAGAAAACAATTATAAATAGACTTTGGCTGGAAATGAGGCAAAAAGCCCAGACTACTAGAACAATATATTTTGGGACTATCTTTCAAGGAGAACAGTGGAGGGGGGGGAGGGTAAATAAGCTAAGGCCATGAGCATTTTTGAAAGTGAATGCAGAAAATGCTACCTGTAATAACAAAGAACTAAACTTCGTGATCCAGGAGGTTCATTCTAACTGTGCACTTCCTTAAAGCACTCTGAGCTAAGAAATAATAGGAATTTCCATCCCATCTTCTGTTTATTTTACAGTGAATGTTTAAAATGTAGGTAATGTTGTGAAAGTAACACCACCTATTGCAAGCTGACATATTTTGCATGTGAAATCTTTCTGCACAGAACAATGCAAAATTAGAACATATTGCCTGTTTTCAGTGTTTATAATCCTTACTTACTTACTGAACAGTGAAAGTTCTCTAAACTTGCACATTTATTTTCTTCCTGAATTATTTTACCATCTTACTCCTTTGAATTAAGAAACTCCCACTATAGGTTACATAAAGGAAGTTTTAAAGAGCCAAGTCAATCATGTTAAGACAAATCCCTTGATGTACAAAGTACCACAGTCACATGTGTCGAGTTACTGGTGCAGTTCAAGGGGAAGTATATGAAGTAACTGAAAGTTTGCAGTAGAATTCAGTTTTTATGAAAATGTAAATGTAAATATTGCAGATGGTAGTGAAAGCATTAAAAAACGTTGGAGTGAATCAGTATTGTTGATAATCTGAAGTTAGGGAAGAATATGCAAATCTCTCCCTTTCTTTTATATTATATTTTGTTATGATTTATAGTTCTGACTTTATATGTCTGTGAAAATTAAGTCATAGGCACAGATTTGTCTCGTAGAAACATTTTAACCAGTTAACATAATAAAGAAATGCAGAACAAATGTAGAACCTACTTTATTCTGTTATTCAGGAAATACGGGAAAAGTCATTGTTGAAATAATTTTTTAAATTTAAAGAAAAAGAAAAATTATTTCAGATACATCTTTCACATGTTGGGAAAAAATAGAGCAAAGAAAACAATTCTAAGATCACAATGAAGCAATAGCAGTACCAAAAAACTTAGAGAGTGTATACATAAAAATAAAATTAGGTCCTGGAGTTTCCAGGTTTTAATTTTAAAATTATTGGACACATTTTTGGAAAATGTGGTCTGATTCTTATCCAGACTTTTTGTGTATCTCCCTTTTGTTTCTGAGAGCATAAGAATCTGAAGAATGTACTTACACTATGTTAAAAAGAATAATAACTGTGTAATTCAGAAAAGATCAATATGTAAACCTAATTATCATAATTTACCATTTTATTTTCTATCAGTTAACATGTTCTTCCAGCAGAAATAATATTTTTAAATGCCAGGTGAGGGTCTATCTTGAAATTTTTGACACCTGAGAGGCATAAACACATTTTTATATTTATATTATTTATATTATATAACCTTTATTAAAATTTTTGTGGTGACAAGTTATAATTTGAAGTGTTTCCTGTTTGTATTGCAGTAAAGGTTTGACACTGCAATGCTAAAGACTTTGCTCACAGACATGCCTTGGGACATACACAAGAAGATAGGTGCAGGCAGCCCTGACCACCTCTACCACTGCTCTGAGATGGCTGAATATGATAACCTTGATTCTGAAGCAGGATAAATGACTGCAGGGTTGTGCGTAATTTAAGACATTCTTTTTGAGCAGCAGAGGTTTGATCCAAAACCTTGGAGAGTATTCTAATCCTCATCTCAGTGCTTTTCCAGTGTTGAAACATGTCAGATCTGTGAAACAACATGCTGGTGAGATATGTCTAAGCAATGAAAATTTCTAGTTTTACTGTTTCAGACAGGTGTCATTTGAGAAGTGACAAAAGCCTGTAGTTTGAATGAGGCAAAATTTGCTGACTAAACATTATTATCAGTGACTGTGTTTGAGATTTAGTGCAAGCCGTTGGCTAACCTCTTTATGAAATGTCTTTTTCATCAACCTTCTGTACAAAGAAAGGACATACACCTACATGTGCAGCTGCCATACTTGTAACCTGTCCAGTGATCCCATGAGGTATCAAACAATCATAGAATCATAGAATAGTTTGGGTTGGAAAAGACCTCCAAGATCATCAAGTCCAACCCCTGATCCAACTCCAATTACTATATCATGGCACTAAGGGCCAGGTCCAATCTCTTTAAAAACCTCCAGGGATGGTGAATCCACCACCTCTCTGGGTAGGGCGTTCCAGTGCCTGATTACCCTCTCTGTAAAGAATTTCTTCCTAACATCTAACCTAAACCTCCCCTGGCAGAGCTTGAGCCCATGCCCCCTTGTCCTATTGTTGGTTGCCTGGGAGAAGAGACCAACCCCCACCTGGCTATAACCTCCCTTCAGGTAGTTGAAGAGAGTGATGAGGTCACCTCTAAACCTTCTCTTCTCCAGACTAAACAACCCCAGCTCCCTCAGCCTCTCCTCATAGGACTTGTGCTCAAGTCCCTTCACCAGCCTCGTTGCTCTTCTCTGGACCCGAGACATGTTGGACATGTTCAAGCACGAGTCCCTTCATGCATCCAAGGCCATGCTTGCATGTGTGTTTTGCTGTCTTTATGGACCTGATTTGTGAGAATGGGACTGCACTGTTTACCAAAATGCAATGGGAACATTTCAAAATTATTTCCTTTGCTAACTATGTTGCCTCTTTACTGCAAGCTGGCCCCATTTTAGACCAATGTTTTTAATTTCTTCACTGACCTTGTCAGGTCAGCACATTTTCTTTCTTGGTGGTAGTGATATAGGTGCATATCACAGAGAACAGGAGCTATGCATGTCCTCTAAAGACGGATTGTGAAATACTCTGTTTGGAACCCAAGGCACTGACATTCTTACTGCGTGACTGCTGTCATACAACAAATGGTAGTTGATACAGGGAAATTAAAAAATAAAAATGAGTCATCTTAATTGTAACAAATATTCCTATTGCACAAGACAATGTTGTATGTAGATAGTTTAAAAATTATCCCCTTTCTTTAGAAAATTTATGTTTATAAGGAGAGTTAATTATATCAAGGGACATAGGAAAATTACTTATGATATTCCTAAGAGCCACATTGGGAGTGATTTGACAGTATAATGGGTAATAAATATTCTTAAGTACAGCATTGTTGAAAAAGAAAATTTATAGAGCTTTATTGTGTTTTGTTCAAATGAACTTTTGACAGTTCAATTAATTCTGTGGGATGTCAACACAGGAGTCTCACCGGGATAGGGAAAATCTGCCAGGATTTTTGGTGGATGGACATCAGGTTCAGAAAAGCTGCATTGCTGGAAGCAGTGCGGCCACCAATCTTGTAATGACCTGGTAAATGACCTTGTGAATAACCTTCTAAATGACCTTGTAAATATGATCTTAGGAGATTTGCTAATTCTCTTAGCAGTGAAGTAACCAAGAACATATAATGAGGAAAGGGCCAACATCTTCCAATTTACTGGAAAGTATTTTCAAAAAGTAAACAAAATCTGTCAAAGCAGAATCCAAATTTTCAGTCAGATGGGACTTTATATCTTTGTGAAGTAACATGTGTGAATATCTTCTACTTTCACTGAAAGATAGCATTTACTCATAAATCCAAATTCTAAAGGCACTTTTACTGAAGCATAGTTTAAAGGTACACATGCTAGGTTCTCAGTGCTATTCAGTAATACACTTATGATTGCAATATTTCACATGATATTTTAATAACATCAAGCCAATCTTCTGCTTGCAGATGAAAATATTTGTTGGGTTTTTTTAACAGGTTCACTAGTTTGGGTTACATTTTTCTTTTAAAGAAGTCTGAGGTTGCCTGTTAGTCCTGAAGAAACCCAAAAGCAGAAAGTGGAGTTTTGAAGTTACACTGATTTGTGCCATTGGCACAAATTTGCTTAGTAATCAATTTTAAGTATGTTATTAAAATATATATGCATTAAAATACAGTGAAGTATTATGATACACAATAAAAAAAAAAAAAAAAAAAAAAAAAAAGAGCCAGTTGTGTAACCTGTAAGAGATAAGAGATTTTTGGAAAAAAAAATCGATTTCAGCATCTAGGGTTAAATGGATAAACAAATTCCTATCTGTGTGAATATAGGTAACAGACTGATGCACTTCTCTTTTTGTTCTGTTCTGCGCCTAGGCTGTTTTGATTTTGGTAGTTACATGAAATCATGATGCAGTTTCTTCTGAGGCAAAGCCATGATATCCTGCAATACTTTCTAACTAGTGAGTCGGAGGGAAAGATAGTGGCGTTTCCCAGTATTTAATTATCTCTCTTTTCCTTCTCTGAAGATCAGTGTTGTTGTTGTGTTTATTTGCAAGTATTTAAATGTACGCCTCTGTGCAATACAAGCCTGATACATCTTTTATGTGAAAATTAGTGTTTTATGTTCAAAAATAGGAAGACACTATAATTGACTACCACTAAAAAAAAAAAAAACAGACTTTCTAATTTTTTACATTAAAAATATATTTATTATTTAGTCCAAACAAAGTTTTAATTACTATTACATCCTAACAGAGTTAAAAGAATACACCCAAAAAATTGCTGAATAAAACAAAAAATAGCAAAAGCATTAACTTTAAGAGTGATTTATTAATTCCCAGTGCAAAAACCCAAAACAGTATTTTCAGAGGATTTTTATAAAAAAAAAAATGAAGTCAAGAATACAGTAAAGCTTATTCCCATTACAGTCTTGAAAACTGAAAAAATTTGGAGGCTGTTATCTGTGTATAATTACGTCCCAGAAAGACCTTCCGTCTTTGATGAGACCATGGAAAAAGAATAGTGAATCTCTGGTTTTGCTTTCCGATTTCTAATTTACTGTACCACACAATCTTAGCTCATATGCTTTCAGCACTGAGATCAGTTTTCATCAGCAAGCTATAAGCAGTACTAAAACAACTTAAAAGAAGAAAGAAGTCATGATGCAGTACTGAAAATTAACCTTTAGTTAGATTTTACTTGTAAGTGATACAGAGTTCAAATAAGTGTTGTTAAGCATGTGTAACTTTAATTTTTCTATTCATAATTTTTTAGACAAGACTGGAGTTAGCTTTTAATGCTACAAGCTTTTTAATTGTTGCACTTTGGCAAGACCTACTATAGGGTATGGAGAAATAAACTTTGATCTCTTAATTGCAGGAAATCAGATTAATTCTTGTTCTGACATCCTGAAACTATAATCTCTGCTGGAAGATCTCTGAGATCTGGACATTCATAAAATGTCATAGAAGTGATAACTAATATTCTGGGGTTTTTTTTTGTGTGAGTTCAAATTTATTTTGATTTATTTAGCCTTTTTCATTTTTTTTTAACAGTAAAGTAGCTGTTCTTAAGGGGTGTGTGTAACTTACTTGTCTTTGTATTGCATCCCTTAAAGCTTGTATGCGAGGAGTGAATGCTCCCTGCCCTACTCCCAGTAGTCCCAACTCCCAAATAATTTTCAGGAAATATTTTTAGCAGACCAGCTGGCACTGCTTTTTTTTTGGCATGGCTTTTTTCTCCTTTTTTTTTTTTTCTTTAGGCTATATATTTGTACTAATTTGGCAGACAAAATTACCTGGTGCTTACCATCAAAATGTGTCTTTCTATCCCACTGTCTGTCTGATAACTGATAGCAGACCCTGAGTGCAGGGTGTAGCCATACATAGTGTATATAGATGACACTTGTAAGAGAGAACCTGGTTCATCCTGCACTTTTACAGGAAACACTCATTGCATGACAGAATTTGTTTTGATTCAGTTCCCAACAGATGTGAAATTCCAAGCTTTGCAGATGAGGCTCTTTTTTGATAAGTATTTATCTTCTGAGCCACTTAGCAAGGCGGGTGCCCATCTCTTCTCCCAAGTAACAAGTGAAAGAATGAGAAGAAATGGCCTCAAGTTGCACCAGGGGAGGTTTACATTGAGTATCAAGAAAAATTTCTTTGTGGAAAGGTCTATCTGGCACTGGAACAGGCTGCTCAGGGACCTGGTGCAGTCACGATTGCTGGCAGTATTTAAAAGATGTGTTATGTTAGTGTGGTGCTTAGGGACATGGCTTAGTGGTGGACTTGGCAGTGCTAGTTTACGGTTGGACTCGATGATCTCAAAGATCTGTTCCAAGATAAATTATTCTATGATTCTATGCATATCTACCCTCTTTGAGTAGAAACTCAGAAATGATAGACAATTAGTTTCATTCTTTAAAAAGGGTTGCTATATGAATTTGAAAAATATAAATTTCTTTGGCTGTTTTCATGATATCTTTTGGATAGAGTAAACTTTTCTTTTAACTAACTACAAATTAATTACATTTTTTGTAAATGGATCAAAATCTTACTTGAGCAAATAAACCACTTTGTTTTCAGATGTTGCTTTTTCTACAGGTTCTGCATGTGGTATCCTTCATTTAGTTCTGCCTCTGTCTTAAATGTTCTGGTCTGATTTTTATCCCAGCAGTACTGTTCAGAATTTTGGAACTTTTATTTATTATAATGTATTTGGTTGTTGGACACTGAAGAAATTAAATATATCAAACACCAGAAGTCATCCGGCTGGATTTCTACTCTGTTCTCTGTATTCTGTACAGAAAGCCTGTTCATTATTGTTGACCCAAGCTAATAATTTCCACTTAAAATAGACAGTGAATTTGTTAGACTTTTGAGATAAGGTGAACTTCCTGCGCAGGCTATTAAATCAAACAACATACTGGATATTGATATTAAATGGAATCAGGACATAGTATTTACATTTATTATAAATCATTTCCCTTTGTTCTGCTAACAGAATCTATGCAGTGACTGAAATTTTTAGATCTAACTGAAAAGCAGCCCTGAAATTAATACCAGTGGCAGTAACTATGCATTTCATCTTCTTAGTTTTTGTGGAATGGACGTATGTCAAGTCTGTCTTACTGGTCTAAAAAGTGCAGACAGTTTAGGCAACTTTCTCAGTGTCATCCACTGTATACCTAATCTTGCTAGAAATCTAAATTGCCTGATTGTTCCTGGCATTGTTCATCATGCTTTTAATTGTGACAAGTATTCTATACAAGGTAATTATTTTTATTATGGACATGAAATACATTGTTTGTAAAATCTTAATTAATGAAGAGAGGCCAGAAGACACAATTTTCTGATATCAGAAGATAACATCCAAAACAAAAAAGTTGAAATGGGGTGATGGATTCAGTGTTCCACATTCATTTGGTGTGAAGCATACAAACACAAATCCTCAGTCAAATACCAAACAGTGTTAAATATTGCTCAGACACTAGTTTGAGACACTAACTTTGTGTTCACATTCCAAGAATTGTGTCTGTCTACAAGGTATAAAGAAAATCTCTAATTTCCCCCAATCTCAACTGGGTACAGAGCCAGGCTCTTTTGATGACTTACTCTGCTCTAGTGCCATAACCAACACGAGGACATTTGCACTCAAGCTATTCTCTAACCTGCCGTGGCCTTTTTCCCTCTCACCAACAAACTTAAATTTCAGTCCTGCAGGATTTAAAACATTAGGACTTGCGAACTGACAGAACAGAAAGGATAGGAAAAAAATGTCTACCTTTATTGCCAGCACTGTTCTACTTGTCCTGCAAGAAAGTATTAGTTGAATCATGGTGAGTCAGTTGGTTAGTACATTCACTTACCACAAGGTAGACCAACGTTTGCTTCCAAGGAATGCTTCAGTATCTCATATTAAGCAACCATTGGAGCAGGGATTAGAAACCATGTTTGGTTCATGCTTCTCAATTAGGAATCCATCAATGCAGCATATTAATACCAAATTATGTTAACATGGTTAAGATACATTAGTGTCTAAGAAATTTCAAGGAAAAACGGTGTTATAAATACTACCTGTATTTTAGTGAATGATGCTTTAAGTGTGCCATAAACATGAAAATAGTAGTCTGCAAATAGTTCTAATGAGAACTACTTCTTGTAGTTTGCAATTTAAGAAGGTATGTAGGAAGCCTCATTAACTAAGCACGTAAACAGTTATATTAACTTCAGGATGTTTACAGATATGCTCAATATAGGGAACATACAATACTATACAAAATTACAGGCAGGCTGAAAATTAAAATTTCAAGTGCTTGTTGCTAAGATTCTAAGTTGCTTTCTATGTTTTAGTTAAATTTTTGTAATGAAACTCTGAAATTCCAAAACATTTACTGGAACTGTAGAAAGAAATTTCAGATTACATTCACTTCAGTTTGATAATTTGAATTCAATTAATTTTGTTTTTTCAAAAGATTTTTGATTGTATCAAAATAATGTCTAGTACTCTGTAAGCATAATTTTTGCCAACAAAATGCATGTTATTTCAATTACATCACTACATCAGTGCTACCTTTTATTTTTCCAGGATAAGAACATTTTATTAAGACTTTTTTTTTTAAAAAAAACCACTTAAGGATTATTGAAAACCAAAGGCAATAACAAATTATTTTTAAGTTTAAAGATTTTTCTTTGTTTTGTTTTGTTTTGTTTTGTTTTTTTGTTTTTTTTTTTTTTTTTTGTGTGTGTGTGTGTTATTCTTAGAAATTATACAGAGGAATAGATGGATTAAGTCAAAGGTACATTGCAAAGTCCAGTTTCTGTGCTAATGGGTGCTTTATATTTTCTCCTTAAAAAATATGTCATTTTTAATGACCATTACCTAAGCATTACAATTTGAACCCCTTCTTACAAAATATTAATTACATTGAATTAATATTTTATTAAATATTGAACAACTTAATATTTTTGATTAACCTGTAGTTGTTATACTGGTTTAAAATTTGGTTATTGGGTCTGGTTGTAGTTCAAACTAAGGCTCTGTTTCATTCAGAAAAAATAAAAAACTTAACAGCACAACCTTTTTTAGTATAATGATATCAGTAGTAAGTAGTAGTACTATTATCTCAAATATAATAGTAATTTTCTTTCAGAAAGTTGTCTAGAAGCTGTGTTAGCATGGTTCCTTTACTGCCAATGAGAGAACAGATATTTTTAGAGAATGGAGAATAGAGTCGTAGAAACTGAAGAATGTCTAATGTCCTTTAAAGAACAAATTTCTTCACATGGGACAACATGTGGAACACAGTAAGAGTACATGGAGAACTGAAATGAAAGTATAGCTTTCATGTGAAAATTAATCAAAGTTATGACTTATATTTTGTAAATACATACGGACATGCCACAGCTACCTTGCTTACATGTAAAGCAGGTTATATAGACAATTGAATGTATGTGATTATATGTTAAGTGTAATAGCATGGCAACAGGCAAATTAAAAATGCTTAAATGAAAAACAAGTTTCATTATTTTCAGAAGTTAATTAAAATCTTGGCAAGATTTTTTTCTTTGATGTTCTATATCTAATTGTTTTTAAAAATGGATACTTTTGATAAACTTCCTAGAATTGTGTCTGGCATCTTTAAAGACACAGTTAGTTTAGTTGATCCCCTGTTCTCTGTTCTGAAAGTTAAGATTGCCTTTGTTGTTTAAAAACAAAGCATGTCCCTATTGTCACTTCCAATTTCAATTTTAGGTGGTCTGATAATTAAAATGTTTTGAATTCTAGGGCAACTAGGACTTTTAAGTCTGACTCCATTGAGGGCTATAATTTTTTCCTTATATTTTATCCATCTATATGCACCTCTGTTCATATATTAGGTTGCAAAGGGATACTTTCTTCTGTAACATTATGTTAGCCCTGTGTATTTTTCAGTTTTTAATTATATTTTAAACCTTTAATCCAAGATGTGCTTACAATTAACTTTACAAATATTTCTTTACACTTTCCATAATCATTCACTCGGACATAAAAAGATGAGCTGAAATAGAAGGTTTAACAGGAGGAGTCATTGACTAAGTTAGAATTTGTCTGGGGTATTGAAGTTAACTCATACATTTATTTAATACTTTAACCATATACTGTAAGTATAACATTATTCCATTTATAAGGAGTTTGAGACTACACAAGGACTAATTAAAAAAAAGAAAACATTAGCATATATATAATACTCTTGAGTAAAAGCTTTTCTAGTGAAGTGTAATCCAGTTATATATAAATATATATGTATGCATATTTATGTGTGTGTGCATATTTGTGTTTCTGAACTGCAAAAATAGATACAGAAACTTTTCTAGGAACAAAGAGTGGAGCGGTTTATGTGAATCATGGCACACTAAAATCTAACTTAAACATCAGCACTGGTTTTATTGGAAGTTGTAAGAGATGGCTAAAAGATCATGGCTGGCCAACTGAAAGGAAAGAGACAGTTTTATTTTTGAAAGTCCTGTATCTTGAAACACTGACTGAGTTCACAAAGTTTAATTGCAGTCAGACAGAAGAGACTAATGTGTTTGAATATGATATATTTGGCAAACGCAAGGAGTTCTGACCAAGGTTTATGGACGCCAAAATTATTACTTGGATCTGACCAAGTACAGACATTTTCAAGGAAGAACCATCTATTTGTGAATTAACAGGACATCCGCTAGCTGAAATCTGAAGTGCCTGTCTAGACATATAGGTACTGGATTGTGCTCAAATGTATTTGGTTTATGTGGCAAGGTTTTGGTAGTGGCGAGGAGGGGGGCTGCAGGGGTGGTATCTTTGAGAAGATGCCAGAAGTTTGCCCCATGTAAGATGGAGCCAATGCTAGCTGGATCCAAGAGGGACCCACTGCCAGCCAAAACTGATCCCATCCGTGATGTTGGTAGTGCCTCTGTAATAACATATTTTAGAAAGGGTAAAAAATGCTGCACAACAGCAGCCGAGAGAAAGGAGTGAGAATATGTGAGCAAAATAACTTTGCAGACACCAAGATCAGCAAAAAAGGAGGAGTGGATTACTGGAAGATTTGGAATTAGCCCCTAAAATATATTTTTAAAAAAATCAGTTTTCAAACCATGGAAATCATAATGAATAAATGAATATAGGAGAGAAAACAGCTTGATCTGTTGATATATTCAAAAATTAAAACAATAGAAGCTGGAGTATGCACATTCCTCCTAAAGGAGACTGTGAAATAAGTGCATTGGTGAATGACAAATTTAAGGTGATGTATTGTAATGCGAAGGAAAGGAGCTGCTGTTACTGGACTGGCCATGCACCAAGGTTGTGCTATTGTCAGGAGGATTTCCTCATTGAGCGTTCAGAGGTCCAGAACAATTAAGTAGTTTAAAAACGTCTCTCAGAGAACAGAGAGATCCTTGAGAGAGAACAAAAGGGAGCTGGAAGAAATTAACACAGGATGTGTATACATAGATCATAGCACAGCTGAGATCACCACCAAGGTGTCTGCCTTAACTGGTGAGTAGAGTGTCGATGGGAATGACAGATTATACCTGGAATTTTTTATTCAGTTTTGTTGCTTAACCCAGCATCTTGTGAATGATGTTGTGCAGTGTTTCTCAATGTATGTGCAATGCAAATGAAGTCTCTGAGAAAATGAAAACTTACAAAAGTTTAAATGCTCAGTCAGACTGAAGTACAAAATTCAGTTTTCCTCAGGTTCTTCCAGGGAGGGATACAGTTCTGTTCTAAAGAAGTAAGATTGAATTTAGAGATTTAAATATTTTGAGCACTAATGAGAATGGAAAGTATAATTCATCCCAAGATATTTATTACTGACACCTGCACTGTGAATGGCTGTATCTATGTTGGACAACCTGGCTTGTAAGAAAATGGAGAAGAACAGGCCTGATTCATCTGTCTTAATCTTTCCTTGTAAGGATATGTCTATATAATTTGGTCATATTATTCCTGCTCTGTTTCAATTCCTCCAAATACATTAAGAGGTACATAATCAGATTGAATAGATAAATTGATGCATATAAGAAAATTTCATGTCTTTAACTAAGGGTGGATGAAACTGATCATAAACCCCTTGTTGCTGCTAAAAATGGCCTAGAAACCTCTCAATTTAATTTCTGAGTGGTTTTTTTTTTTTTTTTTTTTTTTGGTTATAATGTACCTTGCTGTCGTAGCTTAACTTGGTTGGCAAACATCACACAGCTGCTCATGCACTCTCCTCCAACCACCAGAGCATAGGGGAGTGAATTGGAGGGGTAAAAGTAAGGAGACTCATAGTTTGAGAAGAGATCAATGTAATAACTGAAATAAAATAAAACTTAAAATGTCAATGACAATAATAATAATAATAGTAATAAACAACAATAACAATAGAATATACAAATAAGTGATGTACGTGCAATTGCTCACCACCCACCAACTGATACCCAGGCCGTTCACAGACAGCAGTCCTCAAAAAGGAGTGAAAAATCCCAAAACCAAAATGGCAGTCCTGCAAAAGAGAGAGAAAGTGTTCCTGTCAACTCTCATTTATATACTGAACATGACTTATAGGATATGGAACACCTCAATGGGATATCCAAATGTCAGTTTGAAACTATCACTCTCCCCTCACCATCTTCTGCACCTGCAGACTAGCAAAACATAGGACGTTAGAAAGTCCTTGTTTTCTTAGCAACAACAGTTTTGACACTGTCCCGCACGACATCCTTGTCTCTAAATTGGAAACACAGGGGTTCGAGGGATGGACCACTCGGTGGATAAGGAACTGGCTGGATGGTCCCACTCAAAGAGTTGTGGTCAACAGCTCAAAGTCCGAGTGGACACCAGTGACAAGTGGTGTCCCTCAAGGTTCAGTATTGGGACTGGTGTTCTTCAACATCTTTGTCGGAGACATGGACACATTGAGTGCACCCTCAGCAAGTTTGCTGATGATACCAAGCTGAGTGGTGAGGTTGACACGCTGGAGGGAAGGGATGCCATTCAGAGGGACCTTGACAGGCTTGAGAGGTGGGCTTGTGCTAACCTCATGAAGTTCAACAAGGCCAAATGCAAGGTCCTGCACCTGGGTTGGGGAAACCCCAGGCACAAATACAGGCTGGGTGATGAGCAGCTTGAGGCCAGCTCCGAAGAGAAGGACTTGGGAGCGGTGGTAGATGAGAAGCTGAACATGAGCCAGCAATGTGTGCTTGCAGCCCAGAAGGCAATAACCATATCCTGGGCTGCATCAAGAGAAACGTGGCCAGCAGGTTGAGGGAGGTGATTCTCCCCCTCTACTCCACTCTCGTAAAGCCCCACCTGGGATACTGTGTCCAGTTCTGGATCCCCCAACACAAGAAAGACATGGACCAGTTAGAAAGAGTCCAGAAGAGGGCCACGAGAATGATCCAAGGGCTGGAGCACCTCTCCTATGAGGACAGACTGAGAGAGTTGGGGCTGTTCAACCTGGAGAAGAGCAGGCTCTGAGCAGACGTTATAGTGGCCTTCCAGTACCTGAAGTGGCCTACAGGAAAGCTGGGGAAGGACTTTTTATAAGGGCAGTTAATGATAGAACAAGGGGTAATGGCTTTAAACTGAAAGAGGGCAGGTTTAGATTAGATATTAGAAAGAAATTCTTTCCTGTGAGGATGGTCAGACACTGGAACAGGTTGCCCAGAGAAGTTGTGGATGCCTCCTCCCTGGAAGTGTTCAAGGTCAGGCTGGATGAGGCTTTGAGCAACCTGGTCTAGTGGAAGGTGTCCAGGCTCATGGCAGTGGGGTTGGAACTAGATGATCTTAAAGGTCCCTTCTAAGACAAACCATTTTATGATTCTATGATTCTAACTAAAAATATCAGTATATTATTAACTTTCTTCTCATACAAAATCCCATACTGAATCCAAAACATAGGGCTATTCTGACTACTAGGAGAAGAAAATTAGCTGTAGCCCAGCCAAAACCAGGGCAGTTGTAGACACAATCTTCAGAAAATTTGAAAAAAGGGCAATTAAACAAAGTACAAAGTTAATTTTCACAGCAGCATGTTTTAACTCAAACCAAAGAATATAGCCAGTATCAGATTAAATAGGTCATTAACCCAGAACTGGATGCAGGACTCCAAGTATGGCCTCACCAGTGCTCAGTAGAGGGGAAGGATCACCTCTCTTGACTTCCTGCCAGTACTTTACCTAAAGCAGCCCAGAAGGCTTTTGGCCTTTTTTTCCTGCAAGGGCACATTGCTCGCTACTTTTAAAATTCTTGTTCGTCAGAACCCCCTCAGCCTTCTCCAAAAAGCTGTTTTCCAGCTAGCCGGTCCCCAGCTTGTACTGGTGTCTGGGTTATTCCTCTCCAGGTGCAGCATTTGGCATTTGCTTTTGTTGAACTTCATTAAGTTTCTGTTGGCCCAGTTTTCCAGCTTGTCCAGGTCCCCTGGGATGGCACCATGACTTGCTGGTGTATCAGCCACTGCTCCCAATTTTATATAATCAGCAAACTTGCTGAGGGTACACTTTGCCCCATTAATGAAGGTGTCAAACAGAATTGTCTCAGTATTGGTCCCTGGTGTACACCATTAGTGACTGTTTTCCAGCTGAACTTCAAGCTGCTGATCCAAAACCTTTAAGTCCAGAAGTTCAGCTAGCTTTCAGTTCAACTCACTGTACATTTTCCTAACCCATACTTAATCAGTGTGTCATTAATTATATTAAAGGAGAATGTCGAAAGCCTTACTGAAGTCAAGATAAACACACACCACTCTCCCTACACTTACCAAGTTGCTCATCTCATTGTAGAAAGCTACCAGGTAGGTAAGGCATGCTTACCCTTTCATAAAATTGTGCTGGATATTCCTCATCTTCTTGTCCTTCATGTGCCTGGAAGTGGTTTCCAGGAAGATTTACCTCCGTCTTGCTCCTAGGTGGGGACTGAGGTGAGGCTGACTAGCCTGTAGTTCCCTGAGTCTCCATTTTTGCCCTTCCTGAAGTAACATTTGCTCTCTTCCAGTCTTCAGGAACCTCTTTCAGTTGCCATGACCTTTCAAAGATAATCAAGAATGGCCTCACAGTGACACCTGCCAGCTTCCACAGGATTTGTGGGTGCATCCCATCAGGCTTCATGGACTTAAGTATATATAGTTTCTTTAAGTGCTCCCTAAATTATTGTTCCACCACCAAGAGTAAGTTGTCTTTGCTCCTGAATTTCTCACTTGTCTTGGGGAGCTGGGATTACTGAAGACTGGTCAAACCCATGAAGACCAAACTGAAGAAGATATGGCTTACCTCAGCCTTTTCTATGTCCTTTGTCACTGGGTCTCCCCCACCTTTCCGCAGTGGGCCTGTGGTTTCCCTTGTATTTTGTTGCTTATCTATCTGTAGAAACCCTTCATGTTGCCCTTCATGTCCCTTATCAGACTCAACTCCTGGTGGGCATTTTCTAACATCATCACTGCTCAGCTGGACAGTGTCTTTATATTCCTTCTGTGTAACCTGACGGTGCTTCCGCTTCTTGTATGTTTCCTTTTTACCTCTGTATTTTTTCAGGAGCTCCTTGCTTATCTGTGAAGACCTCCTGCCACCCTTGCTTGACATCTTACTCATCAGGATGAACCATTCTTGAGCTTGTAGGAGGTGATCCCTGAAAATCACCTATTTATCTCTTCTGGAACCTTCTTCTCTGCAAGACCATATCCCATAGGAGTGTTCCAAGTAGATCCCTGGTGTGATAGTTTCACCGGGCTAGCCCTTGGCTAGCAGCCAACACAGCCGTTCACCCACTTCCCTCCCCCCCTCCCAGGGGGTAGGGGAGAGGATTGGTGGCAAAGATTAGGAGGCTTGTAGGTTGAGATAAAAACAGTTTAATAATAGAAATAAAAGAAAACTTAAAAAACCCAACGAATATTAAATTAGTAGTGATAATGATAACAGTAATAAGATATGCAAATGAGTGATAACCCAGTGCAACTGCCCACCACCCACTGATAAGTCTGGCCCGTTCCTGGATAATAATCCCAGAGGAGCGACAATCCTGAACCGAAACCGTGATCCCAGAAGAGTGAGAACCTGAGAGAAAATCCGTGCGAATCCCCCTCCCCTTTCCAGTCAGCCCCGGATAATATATTAAACATGATGTGATATCATATGGAATATCTCATTGGCATGTCCAAATGCCAGCTCTGGGCTTTGCTATTCACTACATTTCTCCCTCCCAGTCCTAATGCAGCTGTGAACAGCCAATCACGATGGCCCTGAGCTCCAGCAGCAACTAATAACATTAGCACTTTTATCAATGATGTTCTCATAACAAGTCTGAACTGAAACCAAAACACGGCTCTTCTAACTACTGAGAAGAAAATTAACTCTATCCTAGCAAAACCAGGACACCTGTGCAGGCCAGAAGAATGCAAAAATTCTCTGGAGTGGTTTGCTTGATGGCCTCCAGATACCAATTCATAAATTATTTGAGAAAAAACCTCTGTCTCTGCACCCCACTTAATACCACACAGCACTCAGCATTCTTTCTTGTTTGATGGAGAGAGATTGCAATATTGTTGTCTCGCTGCACGCCATGTTCCTATTTCTACCCCATCCACCTCCCTGTACAATATTAATCTCTAAAAACAGCAATGTTGAGGAAACTTTGTGCTTTATATATACACCAAACTGTGAATAAATAAAACAAATATGTATAAACAGGTTTGCATTCACCAGATAAATTATTCATTTAGATAGATTATTTTCCTTCTATTGGATAAACAGAAGAGAATGTGTATCTGTCCTGGGTTTTTTTCAGCCATAGTACATTCATAGAGGTCTATTTGTTGAGAGATGTGGGCATGATTTAGTCAGTTTACAGTGAAATATGGATTTAGATATGTAACCGTTAGTCCTTACAACCCGGTGACACAGGTTGGTGGAAAAAAAAAAAACCAAAACAGAATAATGAAATGCATACTGCACTGATCCATATTTAGCATGGTTGCTATGGAATATCACAGATTAACATGCTATCAACTACTGACATGCTATTCAAGAAAAACTGTGAATTTGAAAAAAAAAGAAATCGACAGGTAAGACTTCAAAAAATTCTGTATGACTTGTATTTCAGAAGAATGGTGCAGGTGATAAGGTAGAAGTCAGTGATGGCCAGACACTGTGAAACATTAGGGGAGTTGTTATACATCCACCCTAGTTGGATACATAATGAAAAGGCGTCATTGACATGTTTTACTAGTGAGGAATTAGGAACACTTATTCTTCACTTTTTCCTGGGAAGAAACATCAGTTTAAGATATGTAAGCCCCAAGACATCGTATATTTAGAACAAATGACCTTGCCATCTTGGCAATACTCACAACAAAAGGAGTTTTTCAAGTCCAAATGGCAGAATAAGGTACCTCAGAGGTTAACTGAACAATTTCTTTTTGTTAGCCTGGAAAGCAAAGATGTACTATTGGAAACTGTCTTTAAAGCAGTTTAGCTTTGGAGACAGAGTGTCTGGGACAGGGTTGCAGACATTGGTATTTTGTTAAAAAGTTACAATTGTCAGAGAGTAAATGAGTCAGAACTTTGTCAAATTTAACTAAGCCAGACAGCTCCTCCTTCCCATGATACATCTTTGGGCTTGGTTGCAGGTGTTTTACAGTGGGCCAGCTCTGCCATTCAAACAATTGCTGGTACAAGCACTGTGAGACCTTCTCAGCAATATATTTTTGTGGATTAATATGCACTTCCATATTGTCTGTGATAAAACTGAATTCTTGTTATGAAAAATTAATGGTGTATGTTGTATTATTCATTAGGAAGAAAACCTACTTAAAAAGAAACACTTAATCCATAATGTAAAGAAAATGCCAGAAGATTATAGTGACTGCGCAATCTGAGCCTACATTTAGTCTCTTGGTCATCTATTGCTTTTTGGTCATATATTGGCTGTTACTTGCAAAATTCAAATAAGCTGTATTTCACATTATTATTAAGAGGGAATCATAGAATCATAGAATGGTTT
>NW_010296333.1:0-54729 GCF_000700745.2 Antrostomus carolinensis | reverse complement strand
CGGGTGGGGAGCGGCACCTCCCGGGGGGGCCCCGCAGGGCTGAGCTCCCCGCCGACCAAAGAAATAAAAGGCAAGTGCTGAGCCATGTAAATAACACATACGATGGACGTGTGAACAACTGGTTGCCCAACATCTTAATGAGAAGACCTCTTGCCATACTAAGAAGGAGATGCAATTTGATAACAGCACCTACAAACCTTCAGAGGGGAAAATTCCAGGAATTAAAAGGCCCTTTAACCTTGTAGAGAAAAAGAATAATAGAGAATCAACGCCTGGAAGCTGAAGTTGGACAAATTCAAATTGGAAATGTTATCAATGGGAGTGAGTAGTCATTGGCAAAAGTTACGGAGAGAAGCTGTGTTTTCTTCTCTGGAAATCTCCAAATAAAACAAGATGTCTCTGTGGAAAATGTACTGTATCCCAATAGACGTAGCTGGACTTACCACAGGTATAATTGGATAAAGTTTAGTGGCAAGGGATATCTGGTCAGGGATAGTAAGTCAGACTAAAACAGTGTTCCATCAGTCTGGCCTCAGACAATATGAACAGGGCAAAGCAGAACATGCTAAAAAAATCCCTTATACTCTGATTTCTGTCATTTACTGACAGTTTTGTCCAGCTGCCCCATCTAACTAACTTGTCTTCTATGATTTTACCTCCAGAGTATTTAATAATTTTTGAGGTAACGCAGTCTGACACAAACACCTTTGTAAATGTAGGTCATAGAATCATAGAAAGGTTTGGGTGGGAAGGGACCTTAAAGATCATCCAGTTCCAACCCCCCTGCCATCAGCAGGGACACCTTCCACTAGACCAGGTTGCTCAAAGCTTCATCCAGCCTGGCCTTGAACACTTCCAGGGAGGAGCATCCAGAACTTCCCTGGGCAACCTGGGCCAGTG
The DNA here is from genome assembly GCF_000700745.2 of Antrostomus carolinensis. Classification (NCBI taxonomy): domain Eukaryota; kingdom Metazoa; phylum Chordata; class Aves; order Caprimulgiformes; family Caprimulgidae; genus Antrostomus; species Antrostomus carolinensis. Next base: position 53,829 of record NW_010296333.1, on the reverse strand, counting down.
TCTTACCACCCTCACAGCAAAGAATTTCTTCCTCTTCATCAATGTTTATTCTGAAATATATTTCACCATGCTCTTTAAGAGTTGAGTGTAAAGGCCTGGACAGAAAACTCAAATATGTTTTCTGGCTGTTTGACACGGAGCATTCATATTTTGCTCAACTATTTAGTGAATGAAACCATGTAAATTAAAAGTGTAGACAAAAACCATCATGTAAAGTAGTCAAAACCCAGGTTGTCAAAACACATTATAATACCAAGTTAGCAAGGTGCAATCTAAAAACTTAACGTAATTTCACTTTCATTTGAAATCTCCATTTGTTTAAAATCTCAAAAACTCTCTAATTCCATATTTTTTTTATTTTTGCCTTACCCCATTGTCTAGAGTTTGTTAATCCTACAGTCATCATTATCTGTTTACCCTGAGTGTTGAAGTTATTTTCAAATAATAGGTCTTCAGGATTACAATTGCCTGGAGGAGCATAACTAAAGTGTTGGTTTTCAGTCATTTTTCACATGCACACCTTGTATGGTATAACAAGCTACCTCTTCTATCACATTCAATGCCCATGAAATATTGGCTTCACTACAGTCAATGGGAAGTGTCTTCTGCTATTCTCCATCTTTCACATGTTCTTTAATCAATGCTACAACTAATTTCTGCAGTTCTTGGCATCTCAATGACTTAATTCTATCTTAAAAATTCAGGAACTGTGTTCAGTTCCTGGCTCTGGGACCCCTCCATCAGGTTATTCCACATTTCTGTGTGTGACCTTTTCCACCTGTCAAATGTGGATAATGACACCAGTTAAAGGGATTTGCTGTCTATAGATGCAAAATCCTTAGAAGAGCTAAGTATCAATCCTAATTACCTGATATTACTTCCTGCAGTTGGTTTGCAAAATAAGAATGTTACATGACTCAAAAGTCAACACTCATTGGTAGTACTCACATCTCTTACTGCAGAATGAAAAACAGATGAAGAGTGAATAGACTTCTGAAGACACCTCATTCCTACTTGCCTCTGGAAATTTGTCATCTCTCCCTTCAACAGACAGTGAAGATGATTTCCCTTTAAGCCACTTTTTAACCAGCCAGTGAAGTCAACCATCCCATTCCTCTACTAAAGCATGTACAACTTTAATAAGCGCAAACAAGAACCACAAGATTTGCTTCTCAATAATAGCCTTTTAACCTGTAAGAATGCTCAATTTCACAGACTGAAATTCCAAGCTAATGACTAATTAGCAGAAAGCTGTCGAACACACATCTCCATGTGTTGCACATCTAGGTCATATAGAGTATCTACATATGCCTATAACTGACCACAGGTATGTTGGTACATACTTGAAAATTGGAGTTAAATCTCTTATGAAGATATCCTGCTTTCTTTTGACCTTGTCCTAAACTCAATGACTTCTCTCTGTCTTAGAAATCACAAATTCCTTCCCTCCCTCTTCCTCTCCTTTGAGACCCAAGATTCTGCTGGCTTCTGTTCTATTTCAAGGGCTGTACTTAAATTAGATGAGATCTGTGAAAGAAAAGATCCTACTGATCCTCTTGAGGAACTATTCTCTCTAGATGATCATGCTCTGAGATTGTCTTTTGTGTATTTCTCATCAAGTTCTTAGGAAAATTTCATTAAAATAAAATCCACATTTTTTCATAGTGGATCTATTAAGTTGTATCCCAGATATAATTGTTCTTTCTGATATCACAACACATTGCTTTGAAAAGAATAAATGACTGGTATGCACTTACCATATAAAGGGAGGAAAAAGTAGCAAGAGAAGAGGAACAACTGAACTATATATACTTATTTGCATCTATTTGTTTTACATAAGTTAAAAGTCATTACAATTGACCATTGACAAGAAAAAAGCAGCTACTTTAAGCTTAATCAGTTTATTCACAAAGTCTGATGATAACTGTATTCCTAATGTCCAGAAATCTAATCTAGAATATTGAAGAAATCAGCATAAAAGTAGCAGTTTCATAATGCAGTTTCAGTAATAAAAATGTTAGCTTGTCATTTGTATGTGAAAGTCATTCATCCACAGTGGTTTTCCAACTTACTAAATAGTCCTTTAGGAGGCAAATTAGCTTTGAAGTCTAGAAGCCTAGCACTATAATATAATCTGGTTTTAGCCTATAAAAAAAAGTGTGAGTGTCCTTTTCTGATGAATCTGAATACCCCACAGCGCTGGGATATTCCAAATACCCGGGAGCCAATGGTTGCTCTGGGCACATTAAATTTTGTCACATCATGTGGCGTGGAGAAGCTCTTGCTGACACAGAGCTTGAAATACAGACGTGTGTGACAGGCATCCTGAAACTGCTGCTACTGGCAGCGCTAACAGGGATGATTTCATATCTGCAAAAATATCTATATTGTAAATAAGACAGCAGTTAATATGGCTTCCTTTAAAAAAAGGAACCTAGCGTATTTAATATAAAAATAAAGACAAAAAGCCCTGACCTTTACACAAGACTGAAAATAAGACTGAGTCCTCTCCAAACCGCATTTCAATCTCATGTTCTATGGCTTGAGTATATGAAATATCAGGGCCAAAAGATAAAGGAATTAATCTGAATAAAGGTGAGAGTAGCTAACAGCTGCTGTTAGAATTCCAGGAGCAAATTTTTCAGACCTCTTCAATAAGAAATCAGTAAAATGACAGGCATTATTAAAACCACAAAAAAAAAAAGCCAAACTATATATAAATGATACAAGTTTTATCCTCTACCCTCAAAAATAAATTTAAAAAAAAAAATCCAAGAATTTACATCCATGCTACTCCTTAGATGTATGCTAAATGTAATGAAGAAAATAGTTCCCAATAGAAACCTGAGTGGAACCAAGACAATGTGTTGTTTTGCCAGAAGAGCGATATTACAGTAATTTACACAACAACAGTACTGGACATATTATCACAGGATCAAGAAAAAAAGGTCAGGATCCAAAACTTCCTCAGTCAGCAGACCAGCAGATACTCAAAGCAGAAACCAGACTTTAGCAACTTCTTATTACCTAACCAAGAATAATGATAATGAACATAATCCTGTACTTCTTTTCAGAATTCACTTTTTCTTTAAAGGGCATATTTAGGAAAAAAAGCATTGTAGCTTCAGCGAAGTAAGTTGTGTTATCTTCCTCTAACATACTGCCTTGTTTCAGTTTCCAAGTCATGAATATAGTTAATCAGTGTCAAATTCATATAATTAGAAGCTGCAATGGAAAAGGGCATTGATAATAGGTGCATTATAAATGGCAATGTTTTGATGATGTGGGATAATTCGCAATGACTTGTTTTAGAAACTGTTAATGTATTATTTTAAGAGAGACTCATTGGTATCAAACGAGTAGAAACTGTGAACGCCTAACACTCTGGATTTGTGCTTTGCCTGTGCTAAACTAATATGTCCAGCATTATGACTCCCGTACCTTCTAGGAAGACTCACAGAATGGCATGTTCATCACTAAGACACTTCCCAAGGATGACATTTTATATACTAATAATGCCTTTCATTCAAGTATCTGACAGCTCATCAACATTCAGTGAAATCTCACACAGTGATGCAAGGCATGTAGGAACTTCAGTAATAGGTGACCTGACCAAAACCTAGAGCTGGATAAAAACAGTTAAGGTGCATAAACCTTATTTTATTTTATTATCTTAAATGAATATTAGAAGTGAGAAGATTGAGGCACAAAGAGACTCAATGAGTGTCACATAGCACGTCATAGAAAGAAAATCCAAACTGCCTGACTTCCTGTGCCTCAATATTTATCATTGTTATTACAATATTTGATGCTGGATGCATTTCTTGAAAGTACCCTTTCAAGGTATTTAGACACCTACGTACACACAGAAGTTAGTTGTGGATTTTCAAAAAGCCAAATTCTCTGGTTGACAACATAGCTTTAAAATTCTGCTCCCTTTCTTGCTCAGAAGTTTTGAACACTCTCCCTGCTGTGAATACCTCTGCTTGCTACATATTAGTTTATTTCATGCCTTCAGGTAAAGTGAAAAGGAACCTTAGCTTATGGGAGACAATTTTCACTGCCTCTAATGACTCAGGCAACGGAGAATTTAGCTGCAAACAGTGTGAGACTGTTTGTACAGATATATTTTTAAATGACACAATTCATAGTATTTGGAATCAGCCAGTTTTTACTTACTAATTATGTCCGTATTCTTATTGTAGAAATGGAATGCTACCAGAAAAATAAAGATGGATGGGAAAAACCAATCAGTAAACCAGAAATAACAGTGCCAATCTGACACCGTCTTTTAACTCAAGGTCATTTAATCTAACACAGGTGAGCACTGATGAACATGTCTGACTTCTGAGTGCCACCAAAGGAAAGCAGCTCCTTCTGGCAAGGCAAGAGAGGCACCACTGATTTTCTGGCCACCTTTTCAGGCAACTTGATGGGCTTGTTTCTCTCCCCATGTTCAACAGCTGAGCTTGATGAGTAAATCCAATTCCTCACTTCCCTGTTGAATGAAAAGGTTGGAACAGAGAAAATATTTCTGTTTCCAGGATTAGGTGGACTGGACTCAAATTGTCCAACTTCTGTGCATCTTTGGAGAATGTGGTCACAGCCTGCTGTGTTCATGTATGCAAAAGGAAGGGACTTACTGAGACACTGCAGTCAGTTTCCTGTGTAATATGGCTGTAGATCTTTCTTAAATTAATTCACACTGAAATTAAAGCTTATCTACTGAAATAAGGACTTGTCATATAAACACTGCCCTGACTTATGGTTGGTCAGAAAAGCAGGAATTTGAAAACTGCAGGTTTAATCTGAGAAACCTCCCAGATAATACAAAATGTGGGCTTTTGCATCATGGTAAGAAACATCCCATCTTCTGTGCCTTCATTAAGAACACTTGAAAACTGCATCTTGTGCCAGGTTCAGTCTAACTAATAATGCTTGTGATTCTTAGGAAAGATGGATAAGGAGTCCGTATTTTTCTCTTTACTCTTGAATACATTCCACTGCAGTTAAAATTCAGACAGCAAACATGACACTACCACCATTGCTTTCTGCTTGCTTGCAGTTTTCTTTTTCTTCCCCAGGACAGAACTTATTGCTTCCCCATGCTTTTGCAGTGCTGACCACAGAGGAGTTCCTGGTGGCCTTCTCAGTCTCTCCATAAGAAGCACACATGACATGGAGGAAACTCAGGGATACAGGGATTCAGTATCTCATCACCCCTGCCCAAGGAGAATTCATGGGGGAAGCCTACACAGGTGGTGATCTCATGGACACAGACCTCAGTGGGACTCCTCAGCAACTGCTTTAGGCAGGGCAAACCATCTGGGAAGACAGCCTTTGGGACCAGCCTGCTCTTTCTTACTGTATCCTCATGGGAGCTGAAAAGATCCAGACCTCTACACAAAAACAGGAAGCTCCTTTAACAGGAGGTAATCCATTGCTTTGTAGCCAGTAGGCAGGAGAGTTCAGAGCATGTAACCTACCTTCACTTGTACTACCCTAACCTCAAAAGATTGCCTTGCAATCCCAGTTATTCCATCCATTATCATCATAGTACAGTAATACTGAGAGAAGATGATGTAAAGTGCCGCATCTTTGCACCAAGAGATACACAAATCCATTGTGACAGGCAGGTCTAACAGCCTGATGAGCTGGGTCCAAAATTATGCTTTAATTAATCATAGTCTGTCAGTTAGAACAGGAAAAAAAGGACAAGGTTAAACCACATGGAATAAGAATGTTTCTAATGGATTACAAAACACACAAGGAGAAGTTAACGTATTTTTGTTTGTATGACTCATAACCCCTTTCATATCCACAGGAACCTGCGTTTAGCTATTTAGTTCAGAAAAATAGGGAAATAAAGACAGTTTGTGATCCAAGTCAGTAACAAAGAAAGAAAAGTCCTACAAGAGAGAAAAATACATTAAAGAAAAGAATGTGGTGGGGAAGAAAGTCGTATCACTTTGACAAGGCCAAGAGACAAGCCTGTGCGTGGTAAATACACGGAGCGTTCACGCATTTATACTAAAGACAATGTAAACACAAATATACTTAATCAGAATATAATTCTTCTGAGAGGTCACAGCAGCGTGACAATTCATGAGTATCTGAAAAGTGTATGATGAAGCAGAATCATTGAATAAATTACTTTCTTCCTTTTTTTTCCCTTGTCTCAACAAAGATTTTAACAACCTTGCATAAAAGTGAATGAATACTGCTCAGCCATATCCCAAGACACAGTGTATTTCAAGTGTTTTGCACAGTTTTCTATATTTATTAAGTATTTATAATGTTTCCTTAAAACTTTGAGTTTCATAACACCATATTAAAAATGCAACATTTTATTTGGGACCTTGCAATGTGGCAGGGCAGTCCAGAGAAGGGATTCTGATGGGGAGGCAGGAGATTGAGCTCTATTCTCAGCTCAGACACTGATCTGCTCTGGAGCCAGGCACAAGTCACCTCATTTTGTGGCGCCTGTCTTTCCTTTTCCACTCTTGGCCTAATTAGCTATGATATTTTGGGGGAATGACATAGAGGGGAACTGGGGACAGGATTATCTCCCACAACATGTAGATACAAAAAATAGTACCTTCAGGTTCCACTTTCAGCTAGGACCTCTTGGTATTACTGAAGTATAAATAATAATATTACATTGCAAAGCACCCTCTAATATTTAGAGGAAGATGGTGTGTAAAAACGGTCACCAGCTGTTCCTTTCTTGCATGCTCAGGACAACTGGTGCCACCCAGCAACTTTTGGGAGCCCTGGTTAGAATTAGCTATTTATACTGGGCTTTGATGGACAAGATATCAAATCAGCAAGAGAACCAAAAGAAGAGAACCTGTTCTGGCAACTTTTTAAAAAACTTAATCTCACAATATAAAAATTATTTTTGAAGCCTCAGCTACAGTTATATGAGAATTTGTATCACCATGAACATCATAAAAAATGTTCAATCCTCTTGATTGAGAAAGAGTATCTTGAAAATATCAACTTACAGGTTGAAGAAGGAGCAGACAAAAATACAGTGCTGGCATTAACAGTTTCAAGTCTTGACTTCCCAAGGAAGGAAGACTTTTGAGCCTGTGATTTTCTCCACCTATCTTATTTGGCACTTTCCCTCTCCTCACCTAATAATTTTGAAACCACTGTCTAATTTCTACCAAATTGACAAGAGGGTAGACATTTGAAATACAGCTGTCCTGTATACATTTAGTGAAAACTTAAAGCTGGCTAGCACACAAGAAAGCAAATTGTTTTCCTTCATGAGGGCAAAGCGACTAGGATGTAGCCGCTCTTCACAGATGCAACTGCTGACAACCCACTGGCAGTCAAACATGGGTAATCATCCATGGGTGGCTTCATGTTAGCTCTGACCCTGTTTCTCAGGGTGAGCATCGACAGCTGCTGCATCAACAGCACAGGCTGGAGAGCTGACATTATTCATGTTGGAGGAAAGCATAAGGATGGGAGATAAAAGACTGGAGGCAAAGGATAATTCATAGGAAACCAGGATTGCTTAGTCCTACTGCTCACAGAACAACTTAAATCTCACTCATTTTAAGGTATGGGCCACCACCACAGCACAAACACTGTCAATTTTAGAAGAAAACACTGAAATGAGTACATGGCATTAATTCTGACCCCTCAGAAAAGCACTTTAAAAGTCTTTCCACCTTTTTTTTGATAGCACTTTCCTTTACCCCCTGTGCCAATATGCAGTATTACATTATTTACAAGCTTTTGAGCTCTTTATGCATTAATTTCGTTGCTCTCCTGACTTAGCCTTGCAAAACAAGAGTGCAAAAGATGTGCAAAACTGAACAAGGTGAAAAATCATAAGAAAGTAGGTGGTTTTCCACTGGCCCTAATGAACTTTGCTCAACCCCAGAGGACACAGGGGAAGCTGAAGTCCTGAAAGTGCTTCTATATAGCTGCCAATCTACTCATACCCAAGGAAAGGAGAAAGATGTAAAAGGCAAGAGCAGACAGTTAAGTGCTTTATTAGGATTTTGATGGAGATGGTGTTCTAGTACACAGACACCTGGCAGCAAGACAGGTTTTTTTCTGTTTTTGCCCTTCTCCTTGTGGTGCAGTGAAAGAAAGTGGAGAAAACATTGAGGGGCCTCCCGAACCATGGCTACTCAGCCAAGACAGCTGTGCCTAATGTATAGCCTTTCCTCTGCCATATGTCCTTCAGACACAGTAATAAGCAGCTCAAGAGGGAGAGGGAAACAATCTCCTTTCCTTGCTCCTGCCTACATACATTACACGTCAAATGGTATGGACACAATCCTACATTCTGCCTTCCCAGCTCAGTCAGATCAGAGTTGCTCCTATCTCACAGACACCTTGTTGGAACAGAACTTGGCATAAGATCTTCTGGATAAGAAGTTTTCTGTCCCTCCTTCCCTGGCCCAGATCTGTGGTCCCAGCTTATGCTCTAGTGCTCTATCCAATGCTATTTGTGAGGTCTTGCTTTCACAGGAGGCTCGAATTCAAATGGTTCATGTAGGTCACGGAGATGATGTTACAGGGCTAAATTAGCCATTCTGCAAGAGTTTAAGAATACCTTTCTACCAGGCCCTCCATTCAAATTTCATTCCTAAACAGGTAGGTTAAGCTTTTAAACTGCTTTGAACTAAGAGACCTAAGACTAGACAAATTTTGTTACTGCTGAAAGGAATGAAATTTTTCTGTACATGGAGAATAATGAGGAATACTGCATTGACATGAATGCTTTTTCAGTTTCCTCAGGCAGAAGATATGAATGAAGCATTACATTTACAGACAGTGCTATTTGTTGTTACAGCTACAGATGTCTACAACCTTTTATTTATACTTTTCTCATTCGCCAGCAATCCTCACAGTCTCCATCTAAAACAAGGAAAACTAGGCTTGGCATTTCAATGGTGAAAAGGTGACAAAAGAAAAACAGGTGGCAATTTCCTTCCCTTTGAGAAAATTCAGACAGTCCCTTCAAACCATCTTAAATTCATTGCAGATCACTTAACAAAACCCCATGTGGCACTTCATGAAAAGGCACCATGAAGCAGTGGGGGCCAGCTGCCTGTGTCACTTCATCTAATCAAGCAGTAGTTTGCCTGGAAAACACTCTATGTCACCCAAAAATTTAAGTTCACTTCAAAAGTATCCCTTGGAAATACCACTTTTCCCTCCCTTAAATGATCCATCAATCTCTCTCAAATAAGGAAACAGGAGGAAAACAGGTCAAAGTAAGCAAAAGGATTCTAATCCCTCTACACTTGTTAGGAACAGGCTTGCTACGGAGTGTTTGCTCACAGCCTGGGAGCTTGGGGACGATATTTTGCTACACAGGCAACTTATCCACATCATCAGTAAAGCCCTGCGGATAGTATCTGTAGACTAATCTGAATGAAGAACCCTGCATCTCATCAGCTCTGTCTTATTTACTTAACGAGATACAAATACAGCACCTGTCTAATGGTTCTTGTAATTAAAGGAGTGAAGTTGACAACGAAAACTTGATCAGAGTTTTTAGCCAGTGCTTTATCCTCCCATGCCTGTGCTGGGGATCACCATAAGACTGTCAAACACACTCCAAGGATGTATTTCCCTTAGGTGAAGCTGAAATGTGGCGTACCTTAGACTCTGTGTGAAACTGAAGATGTGATTCGAAACACCATTTTTGCATCAGGGAGTAATTAGAATTATCTGTTGAGTTTTGCCATCAAAGATTAATAAAAGAGTGAGTCAGCTTTAACTAAAGATGTAAAAATTCCTAGTCCCTTTTCTGAAATCAACCAAACGAGATGCTTTGATGAATAACTTTGCTCATTTCAGGGACAAACCTAGAGACTCTGCTCTTTAAAGGGAAAAATGGGTGTTCCTTGTATAAATTTTACCTATTTCAAGTAATTGATTGAGACCATCTGGAGTTTCAGACATTTTAAAATACTGAATATATTAAATACATAGGTCATACGTGTTCCAATGCATGTGTTGGCCCTACATCTGTACTGTCCAGTGAGTGACAAATTCCCAAGAATCAGAGCTGACAAAATGAATTCAGTCTGTGCAGAACTGTCTTTAACATGATGTTCTGAAAAAAGTGCAGGCTGACTGTTCCCCTGCCCTTTCCACTGGAAGATTTAAGGAGGCTACACCCATTATTTCACTCGACTCAGTGTTTCATGACCTGTGGTGCATGTGAACCACACCTGAAAATCAAGACTGTAAAATTTTAAAAAATTGCCTCTCTGTCAAGTTGCTAAGGAAAAGAGTAGCACCACGTGAACAAATTCTTCCTTTATGTTTTAAAACTTTTATTTGTTTGGGGGGTTTTTTGGTTTTTGGGGTTTGGGTTTTTTTTTTTGGTAAGGCAGGAATGGGAATTAATTTATTTTAGACATTTTAAAAAACAAATATTTCAATCAAATTTCTGTGTTACAATAACACATATGTACCTATATTGCAAGGGCATAGAAAATATGTGGAGGCAAAAGTACCAGCTTATCACCTTTGAATGTTCAGTGAGCATTCCAAAGGAGGACAATTTAGGGTGAATCATGCTGTGGTAAATACAGAAAGTTTTCCATAAGAATTTTTTCAGAATAGAGTCTATCTGAGCCTGGGTTTTTTATTGCCACTTTTCCAGGTAAGAATTTAAAATAAAGCTGAATATCTTTGTTATAAAGTCAGTAAATGGGTGCTGTTAAAACTCCAGTAGGTTGGAGATGATTGCACATGACTTACAGCTTTGTTTATTCACTGTATATTTTTTTTTTAAATGACATGGCATAAATCCAAAGGGAAACAATTAGTATCCGTGTACTGAGAAACAAAGCAGTGCTGGCTCTTCTAAACTCTCAGAGGAGTGACCAAGAGCTAGATAGAAGAAGGAGCTGAAAGTCCTTCATACTTCCTTCCAATACATACTTCATACAGTCCTTCCAATACAAGTGAGAATTAAGTTCACTAAATCAAAATCACATTCTGGAGCATCTCCCCTTCCCCTTAGCCACATCTAAATGCTGTCAGCACCTTCATTTTTTTCAGAAGCTGGTAGGTGTAAAACGCAGAACCATTGAGAAGTGAGCAGGCTTCGTCACCGAGTGACCCCAGCGTTAGGCTGCAAGATCTTGATCCCTGTACCCCCTCCTTTTCTCACCCAGTAATCTCTTAATGACTGTCAGCATAAAAGGGCCAGGTCCAAGAGGGAACCTTACCTCCAGCTTGGCTTTGTGTCTTGGTCTCAAGGTGGGAGATGTTGATCTGAGTATCCTGGGTGAGGAAGAGGCTGACTCTGCTCCCATTTTGTGTCCAAATGGTCCCACCATTTCAGTGTTTTCTTCAGGATGGAGCTTCTGGAGACCCTTTAGAGAGGTGGATCCCATGTAGACAAAGGTTTATCCTTCTCTCCATAATTTCTACATACCTAGCTTGAGGCAGTTGTATGTTTTAGTTAATCTCACAAATCAGTGTAATGGCTGCACTGGATTGAATCCTGAAGAGCCTTATTCTCTGTACCAACTACATATATTTCTGAGCAGAGGATTTTGGATTTCATTGTGGAAACAAGCACCTAGTGCCTAACACATTCACTGGACACATTGGCTTTTGCTTTCACTAAATAGAAAAGAGGGAGAGAAAGATGCATGTTTGAGGCCACCATATCATTTGAGGTCATCTATTAATTGTTCATTACTCAGCTGATATCAGAAAGAAAACCTAAAAAAAAAAAATAAAAATTCAAAAATGCAGCTATCATCAAATGCACACAAAGCCTACAAGAGCTTGAACAGAAAGGTAACATATGGGTAAGGCTGAAAAAGCTAATTTTAACATTATTTAGTTCAGCAAAGAACACATCCTGATTCAAAATGTGGCTTTATTCTTATCTCACATTTGTTATACTTAGTTATTTTTCTGAAGATTGATTCTCACTTTTAGCAATTACTAAGACATGCTGTTTTGCAAGTAAGTGAGGTGTTTTTACTAAATCTGGTAGTTTTTCTTTGGTAACTAGAAGAATGTATAATTATGTAACTGAATTTTTAGACTGTATTGTATTAGAAAAAGGCAGATAATAGTTCTTAGTTCTAAGGGGATTCCTTTTTATTTATGATTTGAGTTAAGCTAATTTGGATGGAAATTTCTACATATAAAAGGCAAAAACTTGATAAGCTTTGATCAATTAAATATAATTATATGGAGTACTATGAATAATAACAAAATATGTATTGAATTATATTTTAAGTTTAAACTATTTAAATAAGGAATTCTTCCTGGCCATCTGTCCTTCAAGATATCTAAAAGCACAGGAGGTTAACTCCTTCTCTACTAGATTTTTGTCATTAAGCTCTTAATTTTCTTTATCCAGGTTTCAACTTCCAATCAGCTTGTCAAGTTCTAATACTCCTTGTATTGAATTCAGTTTTTCATGCTGCAAAATATAAGAGTACCTACATATAATTTATTACTTCAGCAAATCCTATGCACAAAACCACCAGAGGTGATTTCACCTATTTCATTGACTGGACTTTTGTGGCTGACAACAAATACAGATTTTTTTTCCCAAGGGTAATTTGCAAGGATTTCATAAATAAATCTAATCTGCAATATACATTTTCATGGCAATATTCATGTTCTAAGCTGTAAACACATTTTAGTAGAAAATATTCATGACAGTGGGCCAGTTGCATGTTTTTTTTGAAGCCACCATTGTTTCATTTTGCCTTTTCACACCAAGGCAGAAAAATAAACCATTAAACTTACATTTTAGTTTCTTTGTTCATCTACTCTGAAGTTATTCTGGAAATGGGTCACTTACTGCTCTTTCATTCTGCGTAAGATATTTTTCTTCTAAATGAAACAAAAGAATTCTGTATCTTTGTTTATAAAGCTGTTTTCGCTTAAAGCTCTTTATCTCTTCATATCAATCAGCCAAGACTAATATGTGTGACAGAAAATAAAGCAGAGATTCCCAAAGACGGACAAAAAATGAAATGACAAATAAGCTAGAAAAGATGCAGGGTCATTTCCCTTTCAGCTTCAGTGAAATACCTTGCTTTATGAGTCAGCATCAAAGACACAAATAGTTTGCAATTATAAAAATAGTAAGATGATGAACACCAGACATTTGCAGAATGTATTTTGCTACTCCCGCTTAGCAAGGCAGGAACAAACAGGACTGATTGGTCTGAGATATCACAGCTCAAAAAGCATAAACCCAGGAGCTCAATACATGCTTTGGATACAGATTCAAGCAGCTGGAACACCAGGCTCTTGTGCAACAGAAGCAGAATCAGCTCACAAAGAAAAACCAGCCAAGAAGTCTTAACATTTCATAGAATGGTTTGGGTTGGAAGGGACCTTTAAAGGTCATCTAGTCCAACCTCCCTGCAGTGAGCAGAGACATCTTCAACTAGATGAGGTTGCGTAGGTTTCAGAAGCTTAGCTTAAGAAATCTTCATATGCTCAGAAACACACTCTTCCAGCCACAAAAAGAAACACTTTCCAGAACCTGAGAAGAAAGCAAGAGTTTCATTGCCCTGCAGCCTTCACCAGCAGTTCAATACTATCGACGTCCAGTTGAACTGCCACAAGAACAGCCCTTTTTTTTTATTTCTGACTGGATGAACAGGTCAGAGTGGTTCAGAAGGTCCACTTCAGCTTGTACATTGAGAACTGGCTGCCCTGCACTAAGACTTGAAGAATCTGACTCTGGTTTTACTTGTTTTCCTTTTATACTGGTGATATTAACCTAATTTTTACCACTTTAGTCCATTTCTCCACAAGCATAAATAAGATTAAAATGTGTCTGGAAGGGTTTATGCTGGGTGCAAGTATATATATATAGTTACTTCCAGAGCATGGACAGCAGAACTTACAGATCTCTCTGAGCTGGCGTTTAAACATTTCATCTTAACACATATCTTCATGTAACCATTATTTTGACCTTCCTTTAAAACAGCATTTCCTTTTTTAAGGAAATGTAGAAAGCTAATTAAGTTATATTGCCACAAATTATCAGAGATGCTTTTTTTTTTCACATTTAAAACAACTGTCGAGAGGGGAAAAACTAAGACTCTGCAGGTGGAAACAGTAGAGATACTCTCACTTAGTGATTCTGTCCCTGCCATTCTCACACGAGAAAATTCATTTTCCAGGAGAGCTTTAAAGTCATCAGTTCTAATGAAAGTGACAGGTAGATTAACCCTGAGCAAGGGAAGTAAATGACAGTGTATTTCAAGAGAAGGCTGGGTCAGGCATATACAGAAGTGTTCATGTTAAAGAAATGGTCCCTTCCAATCCAAACCATTCTACGTTAAAGCCAGGCAGCTAGTGTGAGTCTGAACAACACCTACAGGGAGTGAGGTCCTGTCCTGCAAGTAGAAGCTCGTAACACAAGGTCCAGCCCTACAAATCAATATTCTTGTGAGCCTAAAGCCTGTCACATATTCTCTATCCCCGAATTTTTCCATCTCTAAAGAGGAATGATCGATACATGTCCACTGGGATATCATAAAGCTCAGCTGCCTAATGTTGGTAAAGCATTTTGACAGACACAGATGGAAGCTGCTCCATAATTATGGAGAGTTGCCTCTACCTCCTTGAAAGTGCAGCAGCATCTGATCCACCCTTTTATCGACTGGTATTTCATGCACCCTCCCTTGCAGCCGAAGCAGTGAGCGAACAGAAATGACAAAGTTCGCTTCCAAACTTCCCTCCCACTCACCTCTCCTCCATCTGTTGGAGAGAGAGATTTTATTTGCTGCAGAAGTGCTGTCTGGCTAAAAATGTGAGCACTTTTTACAGCATGATCCTACTCTCTCCTCCACACCCACCCACTGCCCAAGTGCTTCATTTTGAAATATGACATCGCTTCTTAGCTAACACCCTGTGTAAGAAGAGGCTTCTACAGCTCATTTTATTAGGTGCTGACTAAAAAGCTGCTATAAAATCCCACATGGTGTTCACTGCTGATCTTCTCCACCCTACCTCTTAAGAATGGAAAGGAACAGAGGATATCTGACAATAAAGACTATTATTTTCTCCTCTTTTCCCTATCACAGACAGTCCAATTCAGTCATATGACTGTTTCCAAATTTTGAGGTTTAATCCTGAGTCTCATGACCAACTGGTATTTCTCTCTAATACCTGGTTCCTGGAAGGAAGTGCTCACTTCAGATTTGCTTTTGCTTTGAAAGAAAGCAGTAAATCATGAACCCCTGGGTAGGGAGGAAAAGAAGGTCTGGCTGAAGACACTCTAAAAGATTCAGGAAATAAGGATATATAGAAAGCATCAAAATTCATTAAACACACAATGCAATCCTTTGGCTTTAAGCCAGCGTGCAACACTTCTAAATCTCTGCAACTGGCACTATGAGGAGTGGGGAAAGCTTGTGGTCATGACTACAAGGTTGTCCACAACATGTAACTAAAGGGAATATAAAAACCTGTGTTCAGACAGTATTCTAATCCAGATATCAAGGACTGGGCTTGAGACACTCTTTAAAGAGAAAGCACAAGAGTAATTAGATCAAAGAGGGAGATACTGTCTCATCATTGAGGTAAAACCTCCCAACTTCATTTTTATTCTGATATTGCAGTTTTCATAAAGAGAAACGTTTGTGCAGTTTGGGAATTTTTTGAATTTTGAGTGGTCAAAGGAAGTATCTTTCCCAAATATATATAATGGTCTATCCTTCAATCCATCTAGGTAGATAGGGTAGGTAATTTCATCCCACATTTTCAGCTTTTTTTCTAGTAATCTTTGTAGAATGAGTACAAAATGGGGATATCTGGAAGGTAAGCATCAGACAAGAAGTGGCATTTTCTCTTCTCTCTCACCCCAGTTTTGGTTAGCAAATATGGAGGAATTTGGAATATGGAGATGGAGATCCATAGTACAGCTTTGAACAGGGAGAAATTGTCTTTCTTCCCTAAGGACACAACTTCTTCAGATTATGCTCTATCAATCCTTATCAAAAGGCTTCAAGCAGAAAAGCAGATGCATCACTGATGCCAATTAAAGCCCCACACTATTTTACCAGGTGATTACAGTTCATATTAAAAGCTCATTACATCTAGAAGGGAATGTTTTCTGGTTGGGGAATGGTGACCAGTCCCAAGTGGTGGCTCCAGCCTTGGACAAGCATGAGTCAATCCTAGCAGTTGCTCAAGAGATTTATAGGTCATCCTGGCCAAAGGGGGATGACCCCAAAATATTACTTAACTAAAGATTTGGCATCTTTATCTTGATGACACAAAAACAAGAAGAGCTTCAAAAAATCCTCCAGCTAAACCAGGCGGAGGTAGCTATTTCTGAACTAGGCAACACAAAATGGGCAAGGTGAGGGGAAGAGGAAGGACTTATTTCCTTTGGCCTGGTGGTGGAAATAGGCAAAATTCTCCTCTCTCCACACCCATATTCACAGTTCAGTAACAAATAACGATCTAGTTTTAATTCCCAACACAAAACACATCCCGCACAACAACCAAAGCCTTTTCTTCCCCCCCCTATAAGAAGACTATCACAGAGCACGGAGCTATAAATATCCCAGCTCACAGGTACAGTTCATTGTACTACAAGTTTATTCCTTTTTAAAACATCAATGACTCCAGCAACCAAAGCAGAATGGTGAGAAACTGTGAAGATAACATTGGGAAATTCCTTCCTATTAGCTGGTGTTTAATCTTGTCAGAACAGCATCAGATTGAACAGCAGACACATTCAAAGTGACAGGGTCAAGAAAAAGTGAGAGTTGCCCAGGCATGTTATTTACAGAGACAAACAGAGTGACTTGGAAGCTGACAGATTTTTTTTTTTCACCACTTACTTCAGCTTGATTCCTCTGTTCTTTATGCAGTTCTCCAGCCAAGAGTTCCTTGTTAACTGCTCAAAATGCATCTTCAAGGAAACTTGATCATGTTTTATTTAGGAACTGTGGAAAATGTGGTTCTGTATTTGTTAAAACAAAGTATTTAAATGCTTTATATCCACCCAATAATCATGCTTCAAATAAATACAACAGCACTGCTAACCTACTCCTGCGCTTTTCAGTGAAAAATTATCATGGAAAAGCACCAGTTATCCTAAAAGCACCAGTTATCCTAAAAATCTCCCAACTCTAAAAACTGATGGGGTTATGTAAGCAATACTGATCTCTGTATTTAATGGACACAAAGGCAGTAGTAGCCTCATCACTATGGGGATAAGGTAATGTCACTTTGAACTTGACGTTGTAACAGAGTAGAGTGACTGGGGGAAGGGAAAGGGCTTCAGAAAAAGATGGGTGGCATTAGCAATCAGCCAAGACCAAGATATCAGGCTGCACCACCCATGGTCTGACCCTGTACCTCCATTATACATCCAGAACTGCCATATTTTGACAAAGTTGAGCATCTCAGCATGTTACCTACCTGTAAGTCCCACCAGGATCCAGAAAAGATCTACCTTAGTCCAGTAAAGGTTCTTGCACACCATGGCCATCCCCATAAAACAGAGTGGTCACTACTGACTAGGCTCTGAATCAGAGTGTTCTCTCAGGGAAGAGGAGATCCAGGTTTAACTCCACATCTCCTACAGCTTAGCAGAGGATAAGCTTTACTAGTGGCATTTCTTTTAACCTGTTTCACTGCATGACAAATTCAGCAGTGACTTATCAGAGAAAGGGTGCTCAACCCTGCCATGGCAACCAAGCAGCACTAACATGGGAGCTACAGGTCCACTTTTAAGGGCTGGTTGCTTTTTTTCAAATGTAGGACTACTAGTGTTGATACTTGCAACTGCAATGCATGTCTTCACTTCCTGAATGGGTCCCTCTTCCACCCAAAATAATCCTGAATTAAGTCACCTTCAGCAGCAGCTGTAGTGAATGCTCCTTTAGGCAGATCAGCACATGGCTCAGACCATCCACCTGGGAGGAGCAAGTTTGAAACCTGGCCCTCGCAGGAGCCTGGAGAAGTACTCCAGCCACCCAGCTGTTACATGACTACTCATCATCACATCCTCCTCCAACTAGGCTTTTTTCTGGCTGTCTCCTGGTGAAAATAAAGAACTCTGATCTGTTCTTTTGACAGAGAGACTACTGAAGGTTTCCATGCTGTGCACTTCAGACACTCTCCCACTCCCAGACTCCTCCAGTCAAAGCTCCAATGATACAGAGGGTCTGAAACTCACCTGTATTCAGCGTTTTCCTGTCATTATGTCTTTTAACATCTGAAACACCATTCCAGATCACTAGTACCTCTCAACTCAGTGCTCTTCTCTTTTGCTGCTTATCCAATACTGAGGTACCCAACTTTCTCCATAGGAAACAGGCACCTCATCTACTTCTGCTTCAGAGCCCTTTGAAGCAGATCCATGTTCAAGGGCACTTCTATTTTTGGGGATCCTGCCTAAAACTACTAGAAATGTAAAATTCCTGAGAGAAAGGTTGTATAATGCATGCAGAATGCCCCAAACTACAAAGATTCTGACTTTGACTGGGACATCACTAATACTGGAGTATCTCTAAGCTCAGCGTATCTAAGCTGACAAGGCAAGTCAGCTGCAGATCTCCTTGTACTGTTTTGCTCTAGCCTGACTATTTCTAGAGAAGCAGTCAACTTTTGAACAGCTCAAATGTTCTGTCCCTGATTGTTCAAAGGTAAAAACCTCATCCCATGATTTCATAAAGCATGTCTAGCACAAGACAAAAAAAATGTTACAACGAATAACTGAACTGGCATGTGATGTAGCTTCAGTAAAGATCTACTCACCCCTTCACAAAAGGGAATTACAAGGAGTTACTTCTGCAAGATTTAATGAAAACCACTTCCTGGCATCACTATTATTTATTTGCCTGCAAAATTTCTTAATAGATAACCTAATTATGTCAACTGTTTGCTAAAATTTCAGCACTGGTTTACACAGGATGATTCTAGAGTATCAATACTACTTAAACCACTAGCAATTGCATCTTTATTTAAATCATGAAGCTTTTTGTGCAGACTAAAAGGAAGATGGGCTAAGGGTAGGTAAAAAGCCTTCTACCAATTTCTTCCCAAACACTATTTCCACAGATCAAGCAGCACAGAATGATTGGAACAGACTTCAAAGACACTGCAACCCCCACCCTCTTGCAACAAGGCAGGATCAAGACAGCAAAGATGACAGTATGGATATACATCACCTATGCACATACACCTGCCATGCTCAGATCACAGGCTGAAAACAGTATTAGAAGTTCACCTCAGAAAACTGAAATAAATGCTCTAATTCTCACAGAGTTTGGGGTTTTTTTTGTAATGGCTATTAATCTGAAAATTCAACTGCTTTGGTTTATCTGACTCTAAGTTTTTCACATTGGCTTTATGTCAAGTCAGAAATTTTGGGGTATGAATGTACAAACAAAATAAAATATGTAAACTCCTCCACTCCCTGCCTCACCAGCTCTTATAAATGGGTGCT
Source organism: Antrostomus carolinensis (assembly GCF_000700745.2). Lineage (NCBI taxonomy): Eukaryota > Metazoa > Chordata > Aves > Caprimulgiformes > Caprimulgidae > Antrostomus > Antrostomus carolinensis. The sequence continues at coordinate 34,379 of NW_010296333.1, read as the reverse complement.
AGGGAAGACACTCAAGATTTCTGACTCTACTACACCAAGATAAACAAAAAGTATGAGTGTTGCCTGGTACTTTGCTAATACATTTCTGAGTTACATGCTAACTGAAAGCCTGAATGACAGATACGCTATAAATCTAATACACAGTGAGACACTTTAGTAAGTAGAGGTGTGAAGGTTTTCATGAAAACTGAACGCTTCAACACCAAAGGCAGAAGCTCAGCAGCAACGGCTTCATATAAAGAATGATGCTTCATAATCAGTTTTCAGTAAATAATGTCACAGGGATTGCTGGCAGGAACAACTTTTATTTTATTTATACTGAGATAAGACAATTTCTTCCCTCCTACGTTTTCAGTAAGCATAAAGGCAAAAGGCTTCCCTTTAGGAATGAAAGCAAACACCTAAAAAACCAGCAAGTGTTTATAAGTGTTTTGCTGAGTCAGAGTTTCTAACAGCTAATTGTTAGGAACGTGTTTTGGAATAAGACTGGGCACTATTATGAAACAATGCTTTTAAGAGGAAAAAAAAAAAGGTGGCAAGTACCCATCACTTACCACACAGTCCTCTGTATTAATATGAGGTTCAAGTAAGCAAGAGATTTTTTTCTTGATGAGTTTGGTGTAATCTTTTAGACCACAGCTCTGTCTTCCAACTACAGAAAATAGTTCAATTTTCTTTTTCATGAAGGTGTCATTTTTGTATCACCAGGGAGAGAGATTTTAAGTCACCCGTTTCTGTGCTTTTGAAGCCTTTTCTAAATTCTTTTCAAGTCAACATGGCTTAGACAGGCAGAAGTGGGTGGATTAGCTTGACAGCCTGCATCCACTGCTCGGCTCCAAGGGTTTCAGTGCAATGTGCATCTAACATGTACCAAGGCACCTGTCATGGCTTTTTGAGTCAAAGGCATTAGCTGGTGCCAGAACACTGGAGCTTCCACTGGGGGTGAGAAAAATCTTTAAACAAACAAAAAAACCACCCCAAGGGTATATGTTGGCAACCCCATTTTGCTAATTAGACATTCAAATAGGATTAAAGCACACAGACCAATTATCTGAAGAGCCTGCCATGGAAAAATAAAAGGTTTATATTTATTTATGCATACCATCAAAGGGAAAAAACCATTAAGCACTGAAATTGGACTGGAGATCCAACTAGATTTCCCATCTCCGCTTAAACATTACTGAAATCTTGGCTTAATATAGCTCTGAAACCATGCAACCTGAAATTTAAATTGTCATTAATTGTGGCTAGCAGTCAGTCTGTCACACCCTATTGAAATAGCTTCCATCTGGGAGTGTGATTTGCAGTCAGAGAATGACCAGTGGTTTGTATTGAACCATACCAGGGATCAGAAGTCCCTGCACCAAGGAAACACATGGGAGATTAAGTTCTTGAAACAATAAAACTTCTGTTCTTCCTACTCCTTCTTTGTTTTCTTTTTGCTTGGTGTTTTGCAATAACGTTTTTAAAGCTTCGTTTTTCCCATAAAGAGAAAGAAAAAGCATGATCGCTACATCTTTAAACTGTGGCCAGCAAGGATTTTTAAATTGTAATTGTCCTTCAAAAGTTCAGGTAGCATTTACTGCCATAAATGTAAATATTCAAGCCAAGAAACTAATCAGGAAAGTTTCTCGGAGTAATCTCAAAAGCAAAATACACATTATTATAGAAAACAAAGCCACAGAAGTTACATTAATGATCCAGCTTTCTTGATTTCTATACAGTGAGAGTGACTAGCATTACGTTTCATCAATGTATGTTTTAAAAATATCTTCTAGACACTTGCTTAAGCAACGAGGCTTCTTTAAGATGAAGCACTTAGTAAAGAGTCTTCTGGCAGACAACAGCAATTACAATGCAATAGATAACTATTACTGCTGCCCACGTTGCTCCGGTCTACAGTAGCATTTCATCTTTACCCATGTAAAGTGTCCCACTTCCACAACATTGAGCATAATAAAAAGTTCTTAAAGTTTTTCGCAAAAGGTAATTATTGAAACAACTTGTTATGTATACAAAGTGGCTCCCTTTTCAAGACAAAATATTTAAACAACTAAATTATACTCTAATTATGTTTAACATGCAAATACATTCGTTTAAAATGTTGCTAAAGGAGACTACAGTGTGTTGGAGACATGGAAATCCCAGAAGTAAACCAGCATCAGTATGAACTGATATTCTGGATCCAATTTATAAAACTCATTCATGTCATCAGTCACACACAGCTTTCAGAAAAAATTCAACAAGATCAAGTGATTTTAAAAATCTTACAGGTTTTATAAAAATGTCATTATACATTACAAAGTCTTTTATCAATTAAAACTTACAAAGCACTTAAAATGTGTAATACTCTTTTACAGAAAGTTATCTATATTTTAATATGTACAGGTAAGAGTTTCTATCAAAATGATCAAATAGAAGACTATCTATAATTTTCATACACATCTAATTAGAAATATGTACAGTGTCAAAAATATGAACGTGTTTAGAAATTACTATTCTTGCCTGTAAAAATAGAAAAGAGATACTGTAAGTACCTCACCTGAAGACTCAAAAATTTTCAAACGTAACAAGACTCAGAACACAGCAGTTTTACAATGGTAACCTAAAAACACCGATTAAAACCTCTTAAAAAAATCAGAGAAACTATCCTTCTATTTTTTTTGAGTATTCCAGCTTGGAAGAATGAGTATGTAAATTAACAGGGAAGAAAAAAAAGAAGACTAAGTGGAAAAATACCCCTGAGATAAGACAAACTTTTTTTCTTTTTACTTGTTTGTTTCTTTGGCTTTTTGTTACTTTCAAGCTACCACATAGGTTTGAAAGGAAATTTGTCCTGTCATAGGTTTTAACAATTACATCATCATCACATAAGTAATTATTCTGACACAATACAAGTAATTAAAAAAAACCAATAGCATAAGTTGCTCTTTTTCTTCAGACTCTTCCAACTTCTGACCCCATCCCTCTATTTTTCTTTTTAACAATTTTTTAACTCTAAAATTAGATTGTTAAGAGGATAGAAGAACTACCTTCCTTTTTTTTTTTTTTATAATTACCATTTCCCACATCTTCCTTTTTTTCTTAAGGGTTTTTTATAGACAAGTTCTTCAAAAGCCATGCTTTCATCTTCCACTTCATTTTCCAAGTTTTTCTCATGAGCAAAGCCTGTATTAAAAACAAGAAATGAATGCAGAATGGAAAACCCCAACACCTTTTCCTCTCAATAATATGACAAGCTATATCATTGCTATTTTATACATCAGCAAGGTACCTTCATATGTGTATAATCATGTTTAAGAAGTATTGGCCTTAATATGACAATGTGCTTAAGAGCTCTGCCAGGAAGCAGAGATTACTAAGCCACTTGCTGCACTAGTAATTAATTTTTGCACTGAAAAATCTGTTTCTATTGTTATTGCTTTTGCCTTTTTTAAAGAGTATGCCTCTCCTCTTTCAGGATTCAGTTTCAGCAGACAATATATTTGCTTATTGACTTCAAAGACAGACTATAATGTTGCTTGTGAGACTATGAGAGCACTCCCATGTAGTCTTATTAACTATATCTTTCTTGGAAAAGGAAGGTGTAACACAATGCTTTATCACAATCAAATTTCCTAAAATAAAACTTCTTTAATGCTTTACATACAGCACAGTTTGTAAGCCTGATCACTTCATTGCTGCCTTTTTATGCAATTGCTGCAATCCTACCACCTAAATATGTGCTTAAACCTAAATATTCAGGGAGGCACAATGAAGTCCTGAGCTTGACTAGTCTGCGATGCAATAGACTTCATCAACGTATGTTATTTTTGGTGCGAAACCAAGTGAAATGGAAGTGAAAACAAAAGAAAACCAACTGCATATATTTTTCCACAGAACTCTGAAAAGCAAGCTAAGGATTAGTTTTGTCAGTAAGTTGGTTTCCAAGAACTTGGATCCACACTGCCCATAAATGCACTGCTGCAGCAGAGTGAAGAAACAGCACTGTCTTATCGGTGAAGATGAAGACAGCTTTCTCTTCTGTCCCTCCTGCCCAAGTCTCTACCCTGAAAACTACACTTGAGCCATAGTTACAAGGGCATCTGCCTCTGGGCACACACAAGTATATTTTATGCAGGCTTGGATCTACTGAGGGCCAGGGGAGGAGGTCTGCTCTATTCTGGCCACCCTGTGACCAGCTGCAAGGCTCATGTTCTCTTTTGAAGAGCCACTAAGTAAAGGCTGGTCAACTCATGTTTTCCAGAGTGTCCCTATGGAGGTGCCTGTTTCTTGTTGCCTAGGGGGTAAGTGAATATCCACAACACTGCTGACGTGGAGACTAAAGTGATGCTAAGAGACCATTACAGAACAGTGTCCTCTAGGCAGTGCAGAAACCTCTGTAATTTGAAAACATACCTTCTTTTATGCTATGAGAGTCCATTTTCTTCAGCCACTTATGAGCCTCATCGATGGTGGCAACCAATTTGCTGGTATGTTTGGTCATTATTTCTTCAGCTGAAAGAGAGCACAATTAACATTCTGTGAGAATACTAGCTGAGAGATGGACAGTGGCTAAAAGCCAAGCCCAAAACGAAGTTACACAGAGCTGTGTTATGTGATGATACTGCAAAGCAAGAAGTCCCAGTCACCAGTGATCTCATGTGCAGGCAAATTCACTGCTGGGGATGGAGATGCTGTATGTGTAGATGCTGGATGTGTTACTCCCCATTCCAATCAACATTTCTAGCACTATCAGAGAGGAAGTTCTCCATCCTTGTTCTGTGCTTTTTAAGGTATAACTGAAACTCATTAAAACATCTCTGGTTTATCCATCTTTGGGTGTTAAAGTTCCTGGCTTTCATTATCCCTCTGAAATTACACTAGTCAAACATGGAACTGAGGTGTTGCAGCCCTCGCTTAACTGCACCATTAAGGACTTGAAAAGTGCTTATCAAAGTGAAGGAAAAGTAATCTCACACGCAAGTAATTTCTGTAAATATGTTTTCACTGAGTGGAAGAACAAGGTAACATTCATCAAGCAATTGTCATAATAAAATCAACTATAACCTAATTAAGCCTACTACATATATCTTATTTGTCACTAGCATGGTTCATTGAGCTGAAAGACAACTAAATAATAAGCAAAACTTTATGGACTTCATCCATATGTAAAAGCTTTCCACTAGGAGTAAAGATAAAGCTTAAACATGAAGACAACAACCTAACATCTAGTTACAAATTTAACATATTTCACTGATCAGAGCTGACGAACATATCAAATATTACAGTTTTTCATTACTGTCAGACATCACAGGCAAAGTGACAACTTGACAGTGCTGGTGGATTTCTACAACTAATGCCAGTAACAATGTTTTGATTTAAGATGTCACTTTCCTCCAAGCAAGTACCCCAAACAATTGTGCTCCTAAGCCACTCCTTCAGTGATTCAATTGTGACTACAAAAATCAGCATATAATATGCTTTAAGCATACGGGGGGAGGGATCAAATATCAATATGTATCTCTTAAGTACCATAATTTACTAGACTTTATAATACCAGGGTTGCCTTTGCATGCCTGACATCCCACAGATTTGCAGTTAAGTATCCACTTTTGTCCAGCCCTAGCAAAATTACAAGTTCAAGGGTAGACTAGTCAGAGAAACCCTTAAATAAAGACTTCAACACTCTACCCCTGCATATCCAAATTACTATGGCTGTCAGAACTAAATAAGTAGGAAACAGTAGAAAAATTACTTGGTCTAATGTAACAGGCTGCTGTAAGACTGGAAAAATTCAGAGGACATAGCACATCTGATCACATAGTTGAAATTCACTTTACCTGTACCATCTGATGGATGAACTTTATGCTTGGAAGAGGTGAATGTATTTTTTTATTTTTTTTTTAGTATTTTCAGCTGTCTTAGTTACTCTTTTCCTCAGCTACCTGAAATACCTTTCTCTTGACTACATTAATTAGTTTTGTCAGGTCTAGAAGTTTAGCCACAAATGACATATTAAATGGTTTAAAAGAAAACTGGAAAAGTCGTACCTTTAGCCCAGGTTTTTCTCTCATAGATTTCCTCTACTGCATCGGCAATCTTCTTAATGTTCTCTTTGATTTTTCTCTGGCGTAAGTTGGAACCTTCTTTATATGCTAAATGATCTTGGGTGTAAGTCTTTTCAGCAATGGCATCCACTACTTCCAGTCCATCATATACTATTGGATCTATCTTTCTTCTGAAAAAGTCAGCATAGTATCTGTAGGCAGCATGATTATTTCTGTGTTCGTCTGTGTTTCTGTGCTCTAGGTAAGCCTCACTGGCCACAGAAACTGCATTTCCTTCTGCATGCAACTTTTCATCCCTGCTGACCTCTGTTTGTGTCACAGCTTCAGAAGTGTCTGCCTCCACGTTTTCTGACCGGTTGAAATAGTTCTCAGAGCTCTGGATAAATCTTACTCCACAGAGGTCACACTGGGTTTGGTCAATATCTGCTTTTTTGAAGATCTCTGATAAAAATTCCTCTCCTTCCATTGCAACAGGCTCAGCTTTGGAGCAGGCCTTCCTTTTCCACTTGATGCACAAAGAAATGAAATGGAAGACATGACGCAGCTGGCGTTGAGCAGATGCTTTCTGTTCTTGCTTCTGTTGCTTGCTAAGTGCAATGACTTCCAGGGGATCTTTCTGGTCCTCTAAGCAATGAACCCTTTCAAGTTCCTTTTCTAGCTGATCAGAGTATTCTGTCTTATCCAAATAAGTCATAAAACTGTCAAGGTTTACGGTTTCATACAGGATGCCCCGTATGGGTGGATGCCCCTGAGTGTACGCAGAGTCCCACCTCCATCGGCAGTCAACTAAGAACTCTGCGTCTCGCTCTGTCAGAAGCTCTTGCAGTCCCACAGCGATTTCTCTGACATGTGTAGCATCACTCACTTTTCCCACAACCCTTAGCAATCTTTCAGGCACTTTAGAGGGAGAGTCTGTTCTCATTGATTGCAGCATTGCCTTGATTTTAGGAAAGTGGTGGTACAAGAGGGATCTATATTTAGAATACTGGACCTGGTCAGCATTCAGTAACATCACTAAGCACAGCACTACAGTCCGCTCAGCCTCCCCTGAAGTTATGCAATCAGGATCCTCAAAAGCATCCAGAAGGACGTTGAACTTTCCATTAACTCCACACAAAACTTCTGCTAGATAACAGAGATGGTTTTTGAAACTCTGGACAGCTACATATGCATCCTTTGGTCTATACTCCTGTATTATAGAAAATGTGTCTCTAGGTTCCTTGTTACGGTCCTTGCTTCTGAACAAAAACTCCCAGTAGTGAATGAGAGCAATGTAACTCTTTGGAAAGCAGAGAGTAATGTTCTTGGAGAGACGCATCAGGACAGCACAACAGAGAATATACTGGAATTCCAACAACATAACCGTATTTCCTATGCTGGGAATCAGGTACCTTGTGCATTTCTTGACCAGGACATTCATAAAACGGAAAAAAAACCTTTTACAGTTTTCTGGGTTCTTATGAGCATAGAATTGCTCAAGTGAATTTTCAAGAAGTCGAATGAAGCACAAGTGTGTTCTCCCTGCACTGCTGACATTTTTGTCAGGTAGCAACATACCATGTCTGCCCTCTATTCCTTTGGTCTTTCCTCCTTGGCCTTTACTCTTTGGGAAGTTTTTTGTGTTTGACAAAGCAAAGCTTAGTTCTTTGTTATAATCATCCTCTTCCTTAAAAAGAAGTTTCTCAAATTCTTCAGGATATCCTGAAGATAAGATGAAACCTTGCATGGCACTTAGCCACAAGTCAGTTGATTCTCTTCTGGCTGCAGTGGCTTCCTTTTTAAACTTAAATGTGATGTATTCCTTCAATATTGCTCTACAGGGTTTGGAAATAGCATTACTGAATTCCAGTATTTCTTTGCACGCCTTTGGGTTCTCAGACAGTACTCTCAAATGAAAATGATTAGGAAAAAACATTTCTAGGAGGGCTTTACATGATGCGTATTTGTCAACAGTCAAAATGTCATCCAAGCTTTTGCACTGATTCAGTAGCTCTTTAGGGAAAGTGCATGTGGCTTCCAACAGCAGTCCATTTATTGCCACCAGATGCATTTTACACTGAAATATTGTCTTTGCTTCATGGCGCAACAAGGGCTTATGGAAACCCTTACAGGTTTTATCTTCACAGTTCAAGCCAACTATGAACTTCATACAAATATCAGGGTAATGCCTGTTCAGTAACTCACGGGTGATAGAGCACAACCTGCTTAACAAATGCTGCTTCAAAGCTGATTTTACCTCCTCTGTGCTTACTGAGAAATCACCTTTTGTCTTCTTCTCTTTTAGACCTGGCTTGTCTAACAAAAACTTGAGAATGGGTTCAGCTTCATTTTGAGACACCTGGCAACTGTCACCCGTTGGGACAATCCCAAAATAGGCAAAGCATGACTTCACCATATCTTTCTCCACATTGGTGGCTGCTTTCTTCAAAGCCCTAACCAGACTCAGAAGAGCCATTAAGCCGCGCGTTGCCATGAAAAGGATGTTCTGGGTAGGATTGCTGTGGTGAGATAATGCAAAGAGAGCTTCGACTGCACCAGCAGAATGATTCAGAGACAGGAACTGACTGTATGCACTGCTCAGCTTTGTGAAGTCTCCCCTCAGAGCTCCCTGCAAAAACACAGCCTCAGCAATGCCAGACTTCTGTTCAGTTTGTTCACAAAGTTCAAGGGCTTCTCTGAGGATGGCCTCCACATCTGCCAGGTCCGATTCAGAACAGCGAGTCGCACTGGCACGTGCTGCAGCAAGCAAACACGATGCACGGAACTCTTTGACAGCTGTGAGGTTGGCTGCTTCCAGAGCAAAACCGTGTTGTTTCATTAACTTTGCAGCCTCTTCCTCTCGACCTTCCCTTTTCAGTAAGTCTGCTGTTTGGCGCAAGCATCCACGAGACTTCAGAAACTCAAGCTGATCCTCTATATCAAGTTTTGAGAGGACTTGCATCATTTCCTCAGTTCTGTTCATATTCAGGTACTTTGCAGCTGCTTCCAAATACAACTGGTTTGCTGTACATGAGAGTTTGGAAACCATTTGGCCTTTTGTGTTTAACATCTCTTCATATCTGAAATAATAGATACATCATTTTACTACCACAGATGACTAACCTAGACAAAAAAAAAAAAAAAATACTGCATTTTTTAAAAGCCTCCAAAACAGTAAACAAATAGCTGGCCTCATAAGCCCTTCCTCCAAAAAGGTCAACTATTTCAAGTGATATGTCTGTCATGCAAAAAAACAATCACATCAGAAATAATTTAGTTACAACATCAGGTGGTCTGAAGCAAGATCATTAAATATCCTGGTACAAACAAGTTCACAAAGTTTACAGCATTAGTGAATCTTTCTCTATGCTGTTAAAGCACTGTACAAATTTTAATCCCATTTTGCCAGTGATAATCTCCTGTTTATCAAAGTCATCATCAATATAGAATGGTTTTTTATACTAACAGAAGTCAGAATGAAATAAATCAGAATTGCAATGAACTCTCCACAGGTCAATATAGATAATATCCTGTAAAATTTATATAAACCAGCCAGTTTAGAGAACTCTTTCGATTCTGTCGTACATATCTACATATACTTTGCTGCTTATTGAGTACCTGAGCAAAATACCTGGTTGCATCTTTCAAAACATGGACTTTAAAACACTCAGTTATTAATTATTATTGGCTGATGTGAAATTATTAAGATATCCCCTAAGCCAGACTTGCAAAAGTATTCTGTCCTGCATGCTGAGAATGAGTAATTTTTTCCTGATGGGCGAGTAAATTATCATTAGCCTTTCATTTTTATCTATTTCATTATAAATGTGGGAGTGCAGATTCTTGAACCTATGCTGATGAATTTGCATTAATGATCTGGGGACACTGATTTAAAATATCATTAGTTGGTAAGGTCACTTAGTGCCTGAACTTTTTGATCAAACTATCTCTACATATTAAACAAGCTTTAGTCCTTCAAAAAAACCAGTGACCATTACTGAAGGTACATCACAAAGGATTTCAGTGAAAGTGTGTAACTGCAGGCCTTCCTAAAATTCTAATTACTGTATATATATTCTTTAAAAGTCAAATCAATTTATGTGTAATGAAAGGTGTGGCCAATAAATAAACTGTTTATGCAAAAATGTGCTAATGAGGTCACAGGGCTGGTGCCAGATGCAAAGTTCTGTCAAAAAGATACTAATAAAAATCAGTTTATCAAGCACAGTGCAAGGCAGTTCCTAACTGCCCTGAGCCAGCACAGGGGAGATGGTGTGGAAAAGCTCAGCTCACAGACTGGGACCCAGAACCTCTCACAGAGAGAGCACAAGCTGGTCATTTAAATTACTATTCATTACTCTTAAGCTGGAGATTTTGGGAGACTAACAGTTCATTTGCCACAACAAGTGCCGCATTATATACCATACACCTAATGGTTCTTCTCCTACAGAAGTCACTGACAAAGTGGCCAAGTCCATTACTATTTCACTCTCAAAACAGAAGTATTAAATACTTCTATTAAATGTTTTTGTCATTTACTGTAAGAACCTAGTTCAGAGGACTGGCTGAAGGAGAACTTCAGCCTGGAGCATCTCCCGTATGAGGAGAAGCTGAGAGAGCTGGGACAGCTTGGAGAAGAGGAGACTGAGGGGGGATCTTATCAATGTCTATAAATATCTGAAATGTGGGGGCCAAATGGATGGGGCCAGGCTCTTTTCAGTAGTACCCAGTGACAGGACAAGGGGCAATGGGCAAAAACTGGAACACTGCAAGTTCCACACAAACCTAAGGAAAAACTTCTTTACTGTGAGGGTGTTGGAGCACTGGGACAGGCTGCCCAGAGAGGCTGTGGAGTCTCCATCTCTGGAAACCCGCCTGGACACTTTCCTGTGCAACCTGTTGTAGGGAACCTGCATTGGCAGGGGGGTTGGACTAGATGATCTCCTGAGGTCCCTTCCAAACCCTACAGTTCTGTGATTCTGTAACTTGTATGACTATTAACACAGACTGGAAAAAATTCCCAGGAAAATGAAGCTAGTCACTGCTCCAGCTGTGAATGCAGTAGAATGTTTTCACCATTTTATCATGACCTAAGTGAGAATGCTGACAAAGTTAATTTAATTTCGTATAAAACAAAGTCATCAGCCAAAACTCTTGTGAAAATTTTACAGTGAGCCAGCTGTATTATGTTGAATTTGGAAATGGAAAACAGAATTATATTCCAATACTGTCTTAGAAGACATACCTTTCAACTGCCTTTGCTGCTTCTTCATAGAGTTCTTCCTGACAATACATTTTAATTGCCAGATCAAACTCCTCAATTCGTTCATAACATTCAGATGCTTCTTTGTAGCACTGGCTCTTCTGATAGTAAACTGCAGCATCTTTCATCTGCAATGCAGAAGTCAGAAATGAAACTGAAGTGCTCTAAACAGTCAAAACTAAACGAACGGAATAAAGTCATTCCATCATGTAGGTATCGCAGAGAAGCACACTTTAATAAAATGTAATTAAACTATCTGAATGTAATCAAATACATATTAAAGTAACCATCATTAAAACTGAACAGATTTTTTAAAACTTTCAAAATATTTGTGCCTGAAAAACTAGAATGTAAAAGTAAAGGTATTACACAGGACTTCCAAAGTACTTTTTATTCACCCAGCTCTGCCTGTTATTAAAAACCACCACACACACTTCTGTTGATTTGCACATTTCTCAGAATCAACAGGATTAAATTAGAACAGTTGTAGATGCAGAGTGGGAACCCTACCCTTGTATCTTAAACTTTAAATATTTGGGAACAATTACTTTACATTCTTTTAAGGGAAATGCACCGTGGATAAAAACTGCAATTAAATATCCTCATACACTTAGAAAATTATTGTTAGTACATTACTTAATCCTTACAAGTTTCAAGGTTCCATTTAGATGGCTGTAATCAGTGAAGTTTCAATATCAGAGTACTGAATGAAGAAACAGCTTAAGTTTCATTAAATCAGTCATTAATTAACTTTTAACTGCAAAGCAGAAGTGACTGATGGTGACATTTGAGGAAAGCCAAAGAAATAAACCTAGACTGCGTAATTGCATCATTGTCCTCTACATTGCTCTTCTGGCTATTCTGTGACAAATGCTTCCTCTTGAATGGCCCAGCTTAAAGAGCTGTTTTAATTCAGCTACAACCATGTCACTTGTTACCTGATGAGTAATATGAGGGGAAAAAAAGCTGTAGGAAGAGGAAAGTGATAAGGAGAAGACAGTTTAAAGGATTTATTACCTTTCCTAGCTTTTTACACAGTTCTGCACAAAGCCGGAACTCCTTTGATTGAAACAGACATTTTAGTGATAGTTTTGGTTCTCCACATTCCAGGTAAGTTTTAGCCAATGTCATATATTCCATCTGTTTTTCCCTGTAGAAAGTAAGAGAAAATTACCATTTATATCCAAATTAAGTCTATGATCACACGATCTGCTACTGAGTCCAACCAACACCCGGCATCATGTGTATTTCATACGCAACCTGGTGAGGTATTACCTTATAATTAGTCGTATTTTGGGCTGACCCTGTTTGGTCCAGAAATCTGTTACAGAATCTCCCTGCTCTGGCATTAAAAAGCTTTTTAAAAAAAAAAAAAAAAAAATTCTCAAACTATGTATACTAATGTGGTTTTGTCCTGCTTCTCTTTTTTTATAGCTTAACTTTCTCCTTCTTCCTTTCTGCTGTTTTGCCCCAGTGCCACTAAATACAACAAACAAATTTGTTCTCAGCTTTTGTTCTGTATAACTAAACAAGCTCAGCCTTTCTGGTATCATCTCAGGGTATTTATTTTCTTCCTAGACCTAATCTGAATTCATCATTCTTGAGCCTGGAGGACCAGAATCGTACAGAGCATTTCACATTATAGAGCACACAGGAATCTTGCTTATGCTTTGTACACTAGCATTAATACCTCTACTAGAAAATAATGCCACTTTCACAGCTTCATTGTTACATATGTTCTGTCAACTTAACGTATCCTAATATGCCCAACTTCTCAAATTTTATCCAGCTGACAAGCACCTCAGCTTACAGCCATCTGAAAAAAAGTTTTTTCAGTCCCATCAACAAATTCGCTACGATCACAAAATTTTATGAATATCCTTCTATTAGTAGCCCTGGCTAGAAGTATAAAACAGGTAATTAAAAAAAGGTAAAGCCTTGATTAACTCCAGTAATAACATCTCTCCAGACCTCCCCCATTCTCCCTTCAGTGATAGCTTCCTCTGCTCTAGTCATTCCTTACCCACTCCACTATCACTGTTAGTTTTCAGCCTCCTCAGTATGAACAGGAATTAATCCACTTAGGTCTAGAGTCCTCCTCATGAAGTTTTTTCCTGTCTTATTTGAGACAAGTCCCAAACAGTTTTTCAGCCTTTTCAGGAAATTGCAAACTTTCTCCCCTGTCAAATCCTAGAACTACTTTGTACAGTTGACAGTACGAACAAAATGATTCATCTTAAAATCTGTCCCTTTAAAACTGCCCTTTGGTTCAGACCTAGTTCTACTTGTTTAGTTTGGATCAACCCTAACACTAATTTTACCTCAAAGCTCACTTTGTTGGCAGCTTTTCTTCTCCAGTGTAGCACACCATTTCTTCTTCTGTGTTAAGTGAATATGTAGTGGAATTAACTGGAGTTGAGCACTGCGGATTGCACATGCTCTTCTATCTACATCTAAGAGTATAAAGCCTCTTGAGGCAACACAAATCATGTTCCTTTTCCTTTACATAACCAGTAAACCCTTTTTGATGGCTCCACCTAGTTTAGACAGCCTATGGTGCACAACTGCTCTCCCTACCCCCCAAAGGCAGCAGTGCCCCAGATCCTGTTGGAACCATGCTAGACTTTCCAATTTCTTAAATCTCTTTTGCCACCCACAGATAAAGATGTGAAGACACCTCACGTGCGCGGTTCTCCAATGTCTCTTGTCCAGACCCGTAACTGTGGTGGCAATCCCCCCCTGCACACACCCATGAGGTCTGGCACTGCAGAATGAGACTCACTCATTGGCTTTTACACTTACCTGGGGCTAATTTTCTTTGAGTGCACTTTGAGAACAGCATCATGTGCCAGGGCCAGTTTTGACTTCTCAGTTGCTCCTCCCTTTTGGTAACATTTGGCTGCTACCTGGAGTGAAATCATACAGAGCATTCACACATGTGCATCCAGCCCACGGCTTATCACTTAAAATCAATACTTAATTTTACAGTCACTGTAATGGAAAACAGAAAGATCAGCAGGGTGCTTGGAAAAAGGAAAAGGTAAGACATTGCAGTGTGTTTTTAGGACAAAAAGAAAAACTTCTAAGTCAGTCCACATGTGACTATCACAATTAGAATTTTAATTACAATGTTTTACATGGAAGCAGTGAAAGCAAAATTCCCGGTAGGCTGACAGAAGAAAGAGCACATGCAATTTGAATGATGGCCTAAACCATTAATGGGTAAGTCACCAGGCATCTACAACAGGAATTCTATTAATAAGAGTTAGGAAAACCAATGTGTGCAAAGTTAAATCAAAAAGAGTGGAACATTTATTCATGCTTTTACCATACCAGGCCCTTTTTGTGATGAGCTAAAGAGAAACAGCAGGAGTTACCATGCTCCTAGCAAGGTTTGATTCATTATCACCTTGCTCATTCTGCAACACCATTATTTCTTTATTCTATCCATTAATTTAGTATTTGCTTCTGTTTGGAAATTGCACGTTGCAAGCCACTCTTAGAACTGCCAAATTCACCAGATAATTTATTCTTAATGTAGCAACAATAAGCAATGATCAGGGTCATAAAGAAAACAGAATAGCAGATAATATATCTAATATATTTCAGATTTCAAGATGAAATTTTTTCAGCTGTGTGGTTTTCAGCTAAACACTTTTCTGTCCATTTAGGAAATTGCCTTTTTTTTTTTTTTTTTTTTCAAAGGCAGATAAAGACTGTCTGTATAGTGGCAGCTGATTATTTTGATTTTTGCCTTGTTATAAATATATATTTTCCATATTAAAAAATAATATGTTACTATCAGCAAAAAAAAAGGAAGCTTTCCTTCTGCCATGATCAAAAAAGTATCCAAAATTTTATTTTATAGAATCATAGAATATCTCAAGTTGGAAAGGACTCATAAGGATCATTGAGTCCCACTCTCTGCTCCTTGCAGGACTACCTAAAACTAAACCATATGGCTAAAAGCATTGTCCAGATGTTCCTTAAATTCTGACAGGCTTGGTGCCATGACCACTTCCCTGGGGACACTGTTCCAGTGACTTAGTGAAGAGACTTTTCTTAACATCCAATCTGAACTTCCCTTGATGCAGCTTCATTCCACTTCCTCGTATCCTGTTGCTGGTCACCAGAGAGAGGTGATCAACACCTTTCTCTCCGCTGCCCTCCTTGAGGAAGCTATAGACTGCAATGAGGTCACCCCTCAGCTTTCTCTTCTCTAAGATGAACAAGCCAACTGACCTCAGCTGCTCCTCCTAAGTCTTGCTCTCAAGATCTTTCATCATCTTGGCTGCCCTCCTCTGGACACACTCTAATAGTTTGATGTCCCTCATATACTGAGGCACCCAAAACGCAGTACTCAAGGTGGAGCCACACCAGCATAGTGCAGAGTTGGACAGTCATCTCCCTCAACTGGCTACCTATGCTGTGCTTGATGCACCCCAGGACACAGTTGGCCGTTTTTTGCTGCCAGGGCACACTGCTGACTCATCTTCAACTTGCCATCAACCCAAACCCCCAGATCTCTTTCTGCAGGGCTACTCTCCAGCCTCTTGTCCCCCAGTTTGTATATATAACCAGGATTACCCCGTCACAGGTGCAGAATCCTCATCACTCTTGTTAAATTTCATACAATTAGTAATTGCCCAGCTCTCTAGTCTATCCAGATCTCTCTGTAAGGCCTCTCTTCCCTCAAGGTAGTCCACAGCTTCTCCTAGTTTAATATCATCAGCAAACTTACTTAATGTACACTCAATTCCTGCATCCAGATCATTTATAAAAACATTAAAGAGCACTGGCCCCAAAACTGAGCCCTAGGGAACCCCACTGGTGACTGGCTGACAGTCTGATGTAACCCCATTTACTGTAACTCTTTGAGCCTGACCCGTCAGCCAGTTGCTCACCCAATGTATTATGGACTTGTCTAGCTGTGAACCAGACATTTTGTCCAGAAGGACATTGTAAGAGACAGTATCAAAAACTTTGCTAAAATCCAAAACCACTACAACCACTGGCTTCCCTTGCTCAACTAGTTGGGAGACCTTGTCATAAAAGGAAGTTAAGTTGGTTAAGCAGGATTTTGCCCTTGTGAAGCCCATGCTGCCTATGACCAATGACTGCATTGTCTCTCAAGTGTTTTTCAGTAACTCCCAGAAAAACCTTCATAATTCTACCAGGCACAGAAGTGAGACTGACAGGCCTGTAATTACCAGGGTCTTCCTTACCCTTGAAAACTGGGATAGCATTTGACAGCTTCCAGTCAACTGGGACCTCTCCAGACTCCCAAGACCATTGGTAAAAAAATGGAGAGGTCTCAAAATAAAATTGGCCAGTTCCTTCAGTACCCTGGGATGAATCTCATCAGGCCCCATAGACTTACAAGCATCCAGCAAGTCTCAAACAAGTTCAGTTGGTTGGGAGTTTATCATCCCCCCAGTCATGGTCTTCCAACACAGGGTTCTGGAGGTCCCAGGACCCATCATCAGTGTTAAGTAGAGGTGAAGAAGGCATTAAATGTCTCTGCTTTGTCTACGTCCCTATTTGTGAGGTGACTGACCTCATCAAGTAACGGACCAATGTTACTTCTGATCTTCCTTTTGTGGTTAATGTATTTAGAAAAGCCCTTTTTGTTGTCCTTCCCAGTGCTGGCCAGCTTGAACTCTAATCAAGCTTTGGGCATGGGAATTTTCTCCCTACAGTCGTGAACAGTGTCTCTGTAGTCCTCCCGTGTTGCCTGTCCTTGCTTCTAATGTCCATACACTTTCCTTTTCTGCCTAAATTCTAGAATAAGATGTCTGCTTAGCCAAGCCGGCCTTCTGCCCCACTTGCCTGACTTCCAACACTTTGGAATTGCCTGCTCCCATGCTCTTAAGACATAGCTCTTAAAAAGTGTCCAGCATTCACAGACCCCAAGATCTTCAAAAGCAGATTCCGAGGGGACCTTACTAACCAGCTCCTTCAGCAGCTCGAAGTCCACTCCCCCCATATCTAGGGTCGAAGTTTTGCTGGGAGTTTTTCTCCTATTGCCAACAATTTGAAACTCAACTACTTCATGGTCACTGTGACCAAGACAGCCACCAATCACCACTTTGCCCATGAGTCCTTCTCTGTTTACAAACAACAAATCTAGGAGAGTACCTTTCCTAGTCAGCTCCCTTATTACCTGCACCAAGAAGTTATCTTCAACATGCTCTAGAAATTTCCTGGACCTGTTTGTGTCCACTCTATGACATTCTCAGTTGATATCTGTGAAGTTAAAATCATCCATAAGGACAAGGGCAGCTGATCTAGATATACACCTTAATTCACTGTAGAATAATTAATTGGTGTTGTCTTCCTGGCTGGGTTTTGCCACCATTCCAGTATTAATAATCAATTTAGGAAATAAAAGACTGTAAAATCTCCTTGTTCTTCAAATAGTAAGGAAATTAAACCATCATTTTACTATTCTTTCTGTGGTTTTCTTAGTGCTCCCTTGGTTCTTACACGCTGTTCCTTAATGTGTGTTTTGTATCCATCCCTACTTACTGTCCAAAAAAAAACATACAAGGGTTCCGAGATCATCACCCAAATCAACAGACTTCCAAGAAATGTTTTTATTTTCCTACAGCAATAGGTAATGATATTGTCAAACACGTGGTTTAGATTCACAAATTCCAGTCAATTCCAGTTGTTGCTAACAATTGTTTTTTCCAAACATCTTTCATCTTGCACATTAAAATATTCTTCCCCTCACTGGACTGCAAATTTCTGGGTAGCAAATTTAAGATTACAGACAATAAGCTTTCTCTCCCTGCTGACTTCTTGCAAGTCACTTAGAAGTAGTCTATAGACACCTACACAACTACAAACCACAAACTAAGATACACTGCTACAGACCAACTGAAGGTTTACAGATAATTTTATAGATGAAAAGGGGAAAAAGAAAGGGGGTGGGGGAGGTCAGAATAGACAAGAATCTTTATTTCAGATAAACATATGCTCCTACCTCCCAGAACTGATGTTTAGCATAGTAGTCCCCCTGTGCAATCCATTCTTCTGGAGTTGAAGTTTTAACAAACATGCTGTCATCCAAGTCTAGAAGGTTGGAGGCATTATTTTATGTTAGAATGGATAAACCACAGAAACAACTTATCAAGTACCAAAAATAAGCATTAACATCTCATAACATTCCAAACTCTTTGTGATTTGTGCTCACATTAGTAATGGTAACTGAGTTAAATACATTTTATCCCTCTCAATCAGCACTGAAAATCAGCAAGTTGGGTTTGGTTTTGAAAGATATTTCAAAATCATTATTGTTTTTTGGACAAAACTCTGTGTAAATCCACTGTCTTTATAGAAAGAAAATTCCTTCGTTTTATAAATCTTTTTTAGCTGGGATGGTTTTTCATGAACAGCCTTCATTAATTACTGTGCAGGAAAAATTATACTAATGAATTAGCAATGAAGTTACATCTTAACATGCACAACCAACCTTTAGAGCCAAAAGATTTAAGACCCACTGAAACCAGTGGAAATTTGCAAGGGCAGTTATCATTGCACACTGTTAGAGGGACTAAGGAATGTAACCTTTATTATACAGCCTAAAAGCAAGAAAGCATAAGTAAGCTGTCCTGTTTAACAGTCTTTTAATAAAGTTTTAGGATAACTTTACCTTTCTTTTCATCTGCTTTGACAACCTGAACAAACTCTCTTTTGATGAAATACTTAAAAGCTGGAGCCCGTTTATCACTGTCTTCATCAAAGATCCAAAGATTGACCCTGGCTCTTGTAATAGCAGTGTACAATTGCTTTAGTTCTCCATTCAGCATCTGAAGCAGAACCAAAATAAAATAAAATAAAATTAAAAAAAAGGGCAGCACACCAAAATAAATAAAATACAGTAAGTGAAATGCTGGATGAGCTGAATTGTTAGAAAGAAACATACTTTGCAATTATAAGAAAACAGTGAATATATACAGAATGAATAACAAAGTATCTTTAAGTAAGCAAGTCTAAATGTTAAATATGTGATTTTTCAACTACATAAGCCATCACCCAGCTATTTTGCACACAGCTACAGCAAATCTAGCAGCCGCGGGTGTGACTGACCATTTTCCTTCTAATTATTCATTATTATGCAATATACATATAATTATTCATTTTTTTACCATACAATCCTGATAATATGACTTACTAGATTCTAAGAAGTTTCCTTAATTTTAAGGTAGCAACACCAATTTGGAAACAGATTAAAGTAATAATAAATATCAGCAAGCTGATTTGCTATTTCCTTTAACCACAGCTACTCTATAAATACACCTAAAAGCCTATTACAGGTAGTTTTTGTTCTCTTATCAAATTATATTTTCAAAAAACCTCTTATCTTTCAAATTCAAGATTGTATTATACAAATGTGAACAACTACCAAAAAGATAAAGCAACTTTGATAAACATGAAACTACAAGGTGCAAGGATTTCTAGAAGAAATTTCCCCGCTTCTACAATTTAAGAATTTAGTTCATCCTTCCTATTCCCAGCATTATGAAAAACTCACCTTGTACATTTCTACATTAAAAGGAGTTCTTTTCTGCATACCAGTAGCATCCTCCAAAGGCATTTCAATTAGCAATTTGCTTCCTACTTGCACATCCGAATCAGAAGTATAAGAAGAAATGACCTTCCATTCTTTGCTAGCCTAAAATGTCAAGAGAATGAGGTTTCCTTGTGTGCAAGCAATCACCACTGCCCACATATGCAGAAGATAAGGTCGGATATTGTGATTGACTAACACAACCCCACAACTGAAGAAGGCTCAGAGGAGATGGGTAGGGGAGAAAAAAAACCAAAAAAACAACATTATCTCAGGGAAGAATGTAAAGAATGACCATCAATTTTCATCAAGAAAGCTGAACTTCATCCCCATACAAGCGGTATCGGAGCGTAACCCTTGTCTGAGATACACAGCTGTACCAGGCAGTCAGCAGGCTGAATAAACAACTTTCCTTGAAATAGCTAGTAGAGAGTCATGTCTTCCTGAGCCACCCAGACCAACACAGGGGAAGTGAAAACATGGCTCAGCCCAGAGTGCCTAAAAACTGAGCAACAAACAAAAATCTGGAAGACTGCAATTGGCTTGAGTTGGCTTCAAGCTACCTATCACTTCTCAGGGACTGAGGATGCCCAGCATCATCATGGTGGAACATATAGGGACTGTCAATGGGAATCACATTTGTATTGTGGTTTTTTATATATTTGCTGTGTATTACCACTCTTATGCTTGTCACACGATTTCAGGATACTGCTGTACCACTTCCCTAAATCTAAATCATATGCAATGCCTAACTGTTCACATAATTAGATGTGATACTAGACATGTAAACATCCTTTGGTGGGCTATAAATTTTCAGATAAACTTGAAGATACACCCTTACAATAGATGACCCATCTATGAGGAAAAAGAGGAAATCGGGTTACCCTCACCATGGATGAAGATCAAGATTTAGACGTAGGGCCAAGGATTCTCCTATAAATCCCAATACTGCAACAGGCAGACTCACTGTGGGGGTGTGCTGACTGCTGGGCCGGCTCGGGGCATGGTGAAAAGTAAATGGTGCTCCGAGGGCTGGAGCACCTCTCCTATGAGGACAGGCTAAAAGAGTTGGGGCTGTTCAGCCTGGAAAAGAGAAGGCTCCAACCACATTTGAGACTCTTTTGAGGGCTAGAGGCAGAAGGAAGATGTTCACACTGAATGTTTACTTACAGAGCAGCTGAATCATGGGCATTCTCAAGTCTCTGCAGACACCTTCAGTAAGGATGCTGCCTACTGCCTGGATAGAGTGGGCAGGGGGAGCTCCTTGATGCTCCAGCAACAACAGTTTCCTGACCACTCTTGAGCTAGACCAGAATGAGTTTGCTGGAGCTAAACTGTGGATGGCTGCAGAGCATGATCTGCCCCTGTCTCCAGCACATAAACACACTATTTGATTCTAAACATAATTGTTTTACTAAACTTGTAATTATTAAAAAAAATTTTTAAAAAAATCATTCTGTTTCATTTTGTCCAGGGCTGAGAAATTATTTCAAGTCCATAAGCTAGCACACCAAAAGAACTGCACTGTGAACAGAGTACTGATGCAAAGCAGGGGGTCTGAGGTGCTTTTTGAGGACCTAGAAACCCATTATAAGGTAAAGAGTATAAGAGGGTGATGGAGTATCTCTCCACCAACTGCCGTGATGTGAACAGGGAGCAGTAAGGAAGGACATGCTGTAAGCCAGTGGAGTAGTCTTGGTATGCAGCAAAAATATGCCTCTGTGTGTGTGTGTGTGTGTGAACCCCAAGGGTCTCCTCTAAATTTCTACAGCCAATCTGAAGGAAAATGCAGCACTAAGGGAAGACAGTCTCAATTCATAAACCTCTTAGTCCTGTTTTCTATTGTGATGAAACCACCCATCTTCAGAGAAAACAGTTTCCCCCAGCTGGAAACCAATTAGACCACAGGTAAAATCAAGACTTAAGAAAAAAACGCAGAAAATGGAAAAGAATGAAATACCTCCGAGTCTGTAAAAAAGTTGTAAAGGAGTACATCATCAAATTCCAAGCCCTTCGCTTCATAAATTGTCAGTACAAGTGCTAAACCGAGTTCCTCGGGTATCTTCTCCTTTGCAGTTTCATTTGCCACTAAAACCACCTGATAAAATACATTAATCAAAAGAACATATTAGAAAGAAGAAAAAAAAAAGGTAACAGCTGCATAGAGAAAGTATAGAAACATGTCAAAATAATGCCAGAGACGTCTCAACCAGACAACATTTCACACAGACATTCTACCACACTCTGCAAAAAAGGTCACAAAGCTGCAGCTAAAAGACTGACAACCACATGGCGTGTGCAGACAGCTGTAGATCTGGTGCAAGAAAATTTGGACTTAGAAAGGAATGAGATAGGCAACATCTGCTGCAAAAAACAATAGAAAGAGCCAGATGTGTACTAAGAAGAAATAGAAACCAAGATAATAAAGGTTTCTAAGTTTTAAAAGCATAATTTATCAGCGAGACACAAGGGCTTAAAAAAAGAAAGTTGTGGGCAGTCCATATAAAATGATGATTTAGCAACAGATAGTCATGGAAGAATCTGCGAAAAGCCGTATACCTAAGAAAAGCAAACCTGATGTGCTCCAAATTCAATGGGTTGTGTTTTCCTTTTGTTGCCCCTCAGCAGAATTGCTAGGTCACTAACACTGCAGGACTCCAAGACCGTAGGTTTTGGTCCATCAAAGAGACCACAGTCCTTAGGAAGACGATCAAAAGATTCGGGGAAATAATGCTGAAGCAAATCAACCACTCCAGATGCTAAACGGAGAATACCTGGAATAAGCAGAATACAGATTTTAAACTTTAGTCTGACTGTCTTATACTCTCTGGAAAACACACATTTAAAAAAAGATTTTGTTATAATTTTGAAATCAAGAAATATCATGACAAAAACACTAGTCAAGAGGAGAGAGAAGCTGTGAGGTCCACTTTCTGTTTCTGCCATTTTGAGTGGACCTCATTCTTGGGCCTGGAAAGATCAGAAAGCATACTACAAGGTCTGAGCAGTGTCCTCACAAAATAAGGGTCATAAATGAGAAACATAAGAAAAGCAGTAGTAGTACACCAGTGCTACAAAGTCTAGTGATTTGGGGATGGGACAACAGAAATGGGTATGGTTATTTGTTAAGTCTTTCTTCAAACAAATACAGTCAAAACATGCAGTAAGCATGAGTGTTCAAAAAATGACAATTTAAAAAATGTTTATTCTCGGTTTTCCAGTTGAGATGTCAAAACGCAGAATTTGCACATCAGAAAAAGCTGACCATCTGATCTCTTAAAAAAATCAAAACAGGCCACTTAAAGATGCTTTCAGTGGCCCAGTAGAAAATTTCAATTATTAGTAACATCTAATGGAGCCCTCATCACAAGAGAGACATGGAGCAGTTAGAACAAGTCCAGAGGAGGCCACCAGGATGATCCGAGGGCTGGAGCACCTCTCCTGTGAGGACAGGCTGAGAGTTGGGGCTGTTCAGCCTGGAAAAGAGAAGGCTCCGGGGAGATCTTATAGTGGCCTTCTAGTACCTGAAGGGGCTACAAGAAAGCTGGGGAGGGACTTTTCATAAGGGCAGTTAACGACAAAACAAGGGGAAATGGCTTTAAGCTGAAAGAGGGGAGGTTTAGATTAGATATTAGGAAGAAATTCTTTCCTGTGAGGGTGGTCAGACACTGGCCCAGGTTGCCCAAGGAAGTTGTAGATGCCCCCTCTCTGGAATTGTACAAGGCCAGGTTGGATGAGGCTTTGAGCAACCTGGTCTAGTGGAAGGTCTCCCTGCTCATGGCAGGGGGGTTGGAACTAGATAATTTTTAACGTCCCTTCCCACCCAAACCATTCTATGATTCTATCTGAAGAGCACAGGCTCAGATCATAAACAAATTTGTTACTCTACCTGAATGGGACCTGTAGTTCTGGTACAACTGATATATCCTTTTTGGTTTTCTAATCCGCTGCTTCTTGTTCATGGAGTTCTTGCTTGCATAGTGAAACAGTGACCTCAGATCACTAAAACGAAAAGCAACTCCTTTCATTATGCTCTGGGCAGTGTCACCAGTCAGAAACATGGCATTGGGGTCATTGACGCATTTCATTAAGAGTGCTAGCTCAGCTTGGGTGAAATCCTGTATTTCATCACCATAAAACTCATGGATGGACCACGGCAGCTCCCTGAGCTTCGAAAGTCTTTGAGATAAATTATACAGCAAATCTTCTTCATCGAAATAACCTCTCTGTGATCGTATCTGCTGATAAAGACAAAAGAGGCGATAGATTTCACTCCTGTCTTCTGTGAAGTTCGGTGATCTCTTTCGGCCCAGTTTTTTGTACTGCTCCTCAGTAAGTTTACCTCCAAAGCAACTCAGTGCCTCAAAAGAGCCTTTTAAAAATGATTTTATTTCTTTCCAAACCAGTGCTGGATTGTACAAGCTTTTACCTTTTATCATTTTTGGCCATATTTCATTTACAAATACATCATAAGTCACAAAAGTCCGAGGATCACTTTCCCTAGAGTACACGTCTGCAGCTCCTTCATCATCACCATGTTCTGCTTCAACATTACCTTCTTCATCCTCGTCTTGCCAATGTGGTACCACCAAGTCTTCCTGAGGACTCCAACCAACAATGGTTCTTTTCAAGCTTCCATCTTCATCTCTTGGAAAGAACGGGTCTGGCATGGATGCATCCAGTAACAGCAACAACTGCTTGGAAGTGACAAACAGAGGAAAATTTTCATCTTTGACATCTTGTAGCTTGTGAACATTTGGCTCCAGAGGCTTGAAGTGACTGGTTACCTTGGAAGACTTGCTAAGTTCAATGAAATTCTTCTGAACTTCTTGGCACAAGACAGGATTTTTTGTCACGAAGATCTGGTGCAGGTGCTCCAGCCTGTTCAATGCTTCTGTGCTACTCATTTGGTCTTCGTGGTCATCATATGAATTCACTTCTGCACCAGCTGTACCCACAGGAACTTTTTCATCCTCACTGTCCTCATCGCTTACCTGCTCCTCACTTGAATCATCACTGTCCTGTTTTAGTTCACCCTCTTCCTTCTCTAACCTAGCTTTTTCAACCTCACTGCACTTTCTTTGATGCCATGTTTGCCTCACCAGCAGAGGACCATTTGCCAAGGTAGATTTCTCCCAGTATGAATAGAATTTCTTCCAAAGTCGATACAAGCAGCAAGTAGTCTTCCCTGTCCCGCTTCGCCCAATTAAAATGATTGGTTCCATGGGCTTTGGATTGAGATCAATTACCGCGTACTCCAACTCCCCAACTCGGAAAGGGTATTCCACAGAAGAATGTACATCATTTATGATGTTAAGTGCCATGTTAGTACTGAAGCTGTGAAATTTCATTATATTGTATTCCAATTCTGCTGCACTGGCTGGAGGGAAATACTCAGGTATGGTATGTTCTTTTGATTTTTCTGCCTCTAGGTCTTCAACATAACAACGCGGAACACGCTTCTGTGTTGTCACATTGTGGTTCTGATGTCCTTCATTTATGCCCTTGAGCTTTTTCCTCAAGATGCAGGATAAACCACGATTGTAGGAAATACATATATTATCTAAGACACGGTTCAGCTTGCAGTGGTCGAGAACAACAGCCCAAATTCTGATTATTTCCGTGTAAATCCTACCCGACTTTTCTGGAACACTTTTTGTCTGTTCTGTCTCCATAATCTTTTCTGCACTCTCACTGCAACGAGGAGAAAAGTCGATTGCAAGTTCCCACAGCATTCTTGCACCTTTACCCAACTTGGCTTCATACAGCTGGATATCAGCTTTCAAGTGTTTCAGTGGTTTCTGAAGGCCCCTAGTCCATTCCCCATTGCCAAGCTGCTTAATTGTCATTATAGTTTTAGTTTTCAGATAATGAGGCACAGCTTTGCTGCCCAACGTCTTCAGCATTTCAGGAGTGCACTCTATTTCCCAGGTCATATTATCAAACTCCTGCACATATGCCTCAATATCCAGAATCTTCCCCTTCTCTTCCTCTAGTTCTTCCTTCTCTCCATTAGGCAGGGTGATACTGAATTCCCCTGCTCCCTTCTTTCTCTCCCAATCATCCCCTTTTCCTTCAGGATAACCTATGCTTCCACAAGGTTGCAAGGACTCACTTCTCTCTTCCAAATTAGTCTGGGCTGAAGATGGCTTTTGTGCCAGAGGATGATCCTTTCTTAGGGTGTCACCCAATTCCAATTGCTGAATTAAAGCTGTGATTGCTTGCACTAGAGTTTCCTGCAGTGTTAAAGGGCTATTTACTCTTTCTGTTTCCTCCTTCACCAACTGATCTTTTTTTGTCTTTACAGAACACGGGCTTTTGAAATCATTATGTGCTACGGTGCCAGACGGTGCCTTTAATGAGGACCCAGACGAAGAACGCCCTGTGCTCTTTGGCTGTGAAATCTCAGAGGCTGTAACAGGCTTAGATGTTTTAACTGACTGCCCTGCTACATCCTGCCGGGACTTCTTTTTCTCCAATAGAGCACTATTCCAAGCAAGTAGCAGTGGGTCTTTCTTTTTAATTCTATGCTTCACATCTCTTCCTAATTTGTTTTTTATATTAAAGTTAACATCAAATTTTGCCAATGACTCCATTATTCTCTTAGCCTGTTTTGAAAATCCTCTCTGAAAAATAACATGCATCACTGTATTTCCATTCTCATCTTGTACGTTTGGATTAAGATATGGAAAGTCAGAAGGTCTTGAAGCAAAGAGATCAAGTAGATAGTTCAGAATGTTTAAACCAGTGCCATCTGAAAGAAGAGAACAAATTTAAAAAATAATAATAATTTGTTTTACAAGGTTGCTTTGTAGGCTAACAATTTTCAATACTTTTTTTCCCCTGCAGCTATTAAATGCAAATCAATTTGCTTTCAAAAACAAACAAAAAAATGAACATTTCATGTTTGTAAAACACGCTTATTTGAAATGCCTCACAACTGAGCTTTTCTAACATCTCAGGTAAACAATGCAATGACAGCAAAGCTTTAAAAATCCCTAGTGCTGCAATTGCTCCTGTAGCATCAGTGAAAGACATTCCTTTTCTAACCTCTGGATGCAGACAGATTCATTCATCTTCCAACATCAACCCTGACTGCTACTCAAGGTAGGCTGGTGACTCCGGTCGTCTGCACAAGCAGCAGCTCTGGGTGCTGCTCTCAGGTCATTTGGTTAATTTTAGTATGCCACCCAGAAGCACTCTGCTGCAGATAAATTTTGTTTACTAAAATAACCTGTGGCAAATCCCAATTATTTCCTGATATCTGAGGTCCCTGAAGCAATTTCCTACAAAATAAGATTTGTCCAATAACTCCCTGGGGGGAGGAAATTCTACAGCTTTCTGGATTTAATCCAGATAATATATGTGATTTAAACCAGATAATATATGTGAAACATTTCTTTCCTAGCTGTAAGACAGTGACACACCAAAATCATTGTAAAGAAATTCCACCTTAAAAACTTTACACAGTGAAAAACACTTAAGATACTGTCATCAGACTTCTTAATTTTTTGATTTAAAATTTACATCTGGAAATATTTATGCTTTTAATCTCTCTAAAGCTATTAAATGAAATGTGTGTGCTTGAAAAATTAGTAAATTCAGTATTTTTTATTATTTTACACCCTCAACTAAAAAATGCATTTTTTCTTAATTTACAATCAAACCTGACTTTAGTGCTTGATTTGATAATTTATCTGAATTTCTTACTTTTTATGTAAGCCCTAAAGTCCTCTCACTCACTCCTTCTCTGAACAAAACTGTGCTTGATTTACTACTGAACAAGAACTGGGGAACAGATTTCAGATGCCACTGTAGGATTTCCTTCAAAATCTGCTGCCATTGTTCTTGCCTTTACCTTTGTTTCTTCCTAGATCCTTTCAGTTTACTTCATTCCCACCTAGTTCACATGTTACAGGGTTTCAGAGAGGAGCCTTCCTTTCTAAACAAGCTTGATTAAACAAGAAGATGTTCACAGAACAGTAAGTGATGGAGATAGTACAGCTGCTTGATTGCCCCTGGTCACCTGAGCTGCCATTAACTCTCCTTATAGTCCCAGCCACTGCAACCACAAAGCAGAACACATCAGATTGTTAACAAAGATTGGTGCATATCCTCTGGCCTGCAAGCTTAGGGGCTGAGACACAGTCAAGCATCCTGATCTTCTGCTAGCACATCAGTAAACAGCAGCAGAAGGGGCAGTGGGCTGGGCAGGTAAGAAATGGGGATGTTTTCAGCAAGTGCTGTGAAAACAAACAGTGAACATCTGCTAGAGCCCTTTGTGTCCCCTAGGCCCAGGCACACAAAAGCCTTACCTCTATTATTTAAACAGATGGAAACTGCAGCATGCAAAGGAGTATCTCCTCGTGCAACGGAGACATTTTGAGGATCTGCACCTTTGGTCAGCAGCAAATATACCAGCTCAAAATAATTCTTTTTGAGACATATTCGCAGTGGTATTTCAGAGTTGGTTCCAATCCCATCTGGCAGAGCTGGTGTGAAGGACATGAAAATATCAGGGGTTAGATCTGATAAGCCAGATCTGCAAACCACACAAAGTTCTAAACAGATGAAGGTACATGCTGATTTCTGAGCAGGCAACATTTTTTTTTGGAGAGCTTTTTACATGTATCTGTTAAAGAGCTTTTGCCAAAGAAAATCTTCAGATCTCCTCTGATCTCCCATTAAACTGAGCAACCAGTCCTCCTGTTGTGAAAGGAAGACAGAAAGGCCAGAACATATTTTCTTCAAGTCAGTCACTCACTGACTGACACAAGAAGCCTCCTTGCACCTCTAGCACTCACAAGGGTGCAGCAGGACTGTGTGTCCATAATTTATAGTTAACATCAAGTTATAAGATGAAATGAAAAATGCCAGCATAATCTTAAGAATAAACCTTAAACAAGAAAAATGATGATGTCCACACTAGCTAAAAAAAAGAAAGACATCTGGTCATGCCTTTGAAATCACTGAAGTAGTCAATTACTTCTAACATAACAACAGATTGAACCTCAAAGACTGTGGCTTACAGTTTCTATCAATCAGGATAACATTGTGGTTGAAGACAAATTAAAAACCAAAGAAACTGCAAGCAAAGGAGCAACAATAATCTTTGGATCTTTACCTTTTACTAACCCTGACAGGCAAATTTCATTTGAAAAAACATCTTCCATCCCACGTAGCCTTACTAAGCTTGCACGCAGCAGATGCAGCCAATGGACTGCACTCCAACAAGCTGCTGCACTTATACAGAGGCTCAAAAACCATGCGTTGGTATTTCTGAAACTATGTTGCTCCAAACATGCCAAATACAATATGGGATCTATTCTAACAGATTAGTATTGCACAGTTTTTCACCTCCTTGTTGAATCAAGCATCTTATGAGGGGCACTTGCTTATCCAATTTGTCACAGCATTGGATAACGTTGCCGATGTCAACATCTGAAAGACTGCAGTTTGTGAAGAGTCCTACACCCAATGGCTCTTCTCCGCTGGCTTTCCCTGTTAGCAACAGCAAAACTTGATGCCACATTTGCTTCTCCAGCAACTGCTTTATGAAGCTGTTAGCACAGGCACAGGAGATGTTACAAACCACCCCTTCAGGGATTTCTGCAAGACAGTCAAGACAACATAACTCACTCAAACCATGTTAAAAAAAAATTTAAAAAAATCAATCTCACTGTAAACTAATTTCAGAATAAAGAGCTCATTAAATCAAAAGTACAGAGCAGCAAAATGCAACACTTGCATCTTTTAATACTGATACTGACAGCCAATTAAGTTTGAACATTTTGATGCATCATACTCAAATTTTGTGCATATTCCGGTGGTTTTAAGTGCAAAACACAACAGTAAAAATAAGTAAAAACA
The DNA here is from genome assembly GCF_000700745.2 of Antrostomus carolinensis. Taxonomy (NCBI): domain Eukaryota; kingdom Metazoa; phylum Chordata; class Aves; order Caprimulgiformes; family Caprimulgidae; genus Antrostomus; species Antrostomus carolinensis. Next base: position 4,642 of record NW_010296333.1, on the reverse strand, counting down.
CATTGTTCCAGTAATATCAGTTGCAGAAACAGGGAAGGGAAGAAAGGGTAACAGAGCAAAAACTGTATGTTAGCAAACACATTTTTCACAGCGATTAAGTTTTGTGAAGGGGAGAAACGGGAACTTGCTGTACCTTTCACAGAAGACAGCAGTTTCAGAAATCGCTTAACTGCATTTTCTTTCAATACGTTTTTATGATGTGCTCCATTTTCCAATTTGTAGAACTGGACAAACTGTTCAAGAACATCCAGGAGAAAATCCGTATCAGCCATGGCTCTGCTTTCATTCCCCCCTGAAAAACATTACAGAAACTGAAAACCCACTTCCTTGCTGGCACGTTTTCAGGGCAGGACTGTAGTAAGTTACATCTCAGGGCTCTGAGAAATTTGTAGTGGCAGGTTAAAATCAGATGTCTGAAACAATTACTGCCAAAGCCAGTCCTGTGATGGACTTCATATCCTAAAGGATATTTGATACACTCATAGAATACACCCTTTACCATAATGCACTAAGCTGAAAATTGTAATAGTTCACAAGTTGATCTGCATGCAGGCAGGACACTACTGCCTTGCAGCGATATCATTGCTCAGAATTTTTAGAGTAGGTGACTGAAACCAGTACTGTTTTCAGCATAGTTTTAATCAAGTGTCCTGAGCTTGTCAGATTCCTCAGTGCCATTTAATACAGCCATAAAACAATTTTATAGAATCACAGAATCATAGAATGGTTTGGGTTGGAAGGGACCTTAAAGCTCATCCAGTTCCAACCCCCCTGCCATCAGCAGGGACACCTTCCACTAGACCAGGTTGCTCAAAGCCTCATCCAGCCTGGCCTTCAACACTTCCAGGGAGGAGCAGCCACAGCTTCCTTGGGTAACCTGAGCCAGTGTCTGACCACCCTCACAGTGAAGAACTACTTCCTAGTATCTAATTGGAAATGGGTTTAAACTGAAAGAGGGAAGGTTTAGATTAGATATTAGGAAGAAGTTTTTCACTGTCCCTGCTGATGGCAGGGGGGTTGGAACTGGATGATCTTTAAGGTCCCTTCCAACCCAAACCATTCTATGATTCTGTGATTCTACGATAATCTAAACCTCCCCTCTTTCAGTTTAAACCCATTTCCCCTTGTTTTGTCATTAACTGCCCTTATTTGTCCTCTTAAAAGAAAAAACCCAAAAAACAAAACCCTCACACAACAAAAGACTCCACCACACCAAAATCATACCTACAAGTTTAAGATACACTTAGGTAATGAGCAACAACAGATTTTAAGTTATGCCCTAACAAATGCCCTTAAATGAAAACTGAAAGGCTTGGCCTGACTTTCCTAAAATCTTTGAGAAATTCAAGCACATCAAAGACCAAACAAAACAGTAGCTTTATCCCTTAGGACAAAGCAACAGAGAAGGATGGTCACCTCTTTAGCAATCAGGATTAACTTCAGACTGCTATCTGTAAAACAATGGCATATTCTCCAGCCTCTCCTTTTGCACTAAGCCTAGAAAACTCCTGGGGGCTGTGCATTGGCAAAACAAAAACAAACAAACAAAAAACCCAACCAAAAGCAAACAAACCACAAAAGACAGACTGAGCTACCTGAAACACCAACCAGAGCAATTACCACCACAGAGGGATTGGTGTTAACCTCCTAACTGAGAACCACTGGGCTAAGACCTTTTCCAGAGCAGGGCAGGACATCTCCACAGCAAGGCAAGAGGAACCGTGGGAATCTGCTTTCCAGGAGCCATAAGATTGGAAGTGCAATGAAACTTGGTGCTTTCCAGCAAAATTATATGCAATATGCCCATGAAACCAGTGATATAGCCTAAAAACTTTGCTTTTTGCCAAGTCTGATTTGCCTGTGCAGCCTTTTGCTCCATCTGTGCTTTGAGATCTGCATGACACAAGCAAGTCCTGGTTTGAGAAGGTTATGCTTTGGGTTACTACAGTAATAAGGCTAATACAGGTGTTACCTTAAAGTTCTGGTTGGTTAGTGCCATGGAAAACTAGCAGATCAGGTACCAAGCCATCTTGGGGAAGACTGCACTGAAGAATAGCTTTCAAAGATGAACAATGTCCATGCTTGGGACTTATTTTTAAACAGCAGTCTAAACCATGCCTTGAAAAGATCAGAGGCAGGATCTATCTCCTGAGTTTCTGAACCTGAGAGTCCTGCAGAAACATCTTGCCTAACTAGCCCATCCATTTATTCTCATGTGGATACTCACAAGAGCTCTCCAAATGCCTTCTACAACTGGATTCTCTGCTCAAAACATCTGTGGCCCACTACAGTCTCTTTCAGAGCTAGGACATAAGCAGCAGCCAAGTTGTAGCACCATGCTGCCACAAAGGTGCATCCTGCATGGACCCACCAGTCCTGAGAGCAGACAGCTTCTCATCTTCTGCCCCAACTAGCATCTCTCCACCCATACTGCAGTACAGACAGCTCAGGCTTGTTCCATTTGTTAGGGCAGACAAGAAACTATATAAGGGTTAGCCTGTCTCAATATGGTCACATTGGGTTGGTATCATACAATTTGTATGTTTTCTTATCCTCATTTATTGGTGTGGAAAAAGAAATCCCCACTGTTTGGGTAATCACACTTGATACATTAGTTTCCAGAATGGAAAATGATAAAAAAAGTCAGAATCCTTTTCAGAATTGACTGGCTATTATAAAAAAGCAGACTGGAAACCAGTTTACCACTTCAGTTCATGAAATTTCCTATTAGCGCTGGGACAATTAAGATCTGTGTCTTTCTGTATGACAACAGATGCTTTCCAAACTGCCTAGAAATATCATTAATCATTTTTAAAATACACTTTGAGGTTTCCCCCATACTTCCTTCAAGAGTATAACTAAATTTTAGCTTCCCTGCTTTGGTTATGAGAGGCTCTCATAGTTTTAGTCTGATCATCTGCGCTGCTATTCTTTCCCCTGAACATGTGCAGAGGTTAAAATTTTCCAAGTAATACAGGAGTTTTAGCTATGTATCATCGACATAGATCAAAGATGGCTAAAACTTTGTGAGCAAAGAGCTCTCACTAAAATGTTATTTTATTTTTAGAAATGTCAGCAACTTTTCACACATTTTCATTATTTCAAAGCTTCTCTCTTTTTTTGGTCAATATTTTTTGTTATTAGAAGAGTTTTAAATATGGCACCAAGACTTTAACAAAATGTTTCATTTTCCAAGAACTACAGTGAAGGTAAAGGGTTAAAATTGAAAAAGCATCAAAGAGAAGCAGTTTCTGTGGCAGGGGGATCCTCATGTTAAAAGTGGGGGAAAAAAACAAAAGTGGCTTATAGTAACTTAGAGCAACTTGTAGCTACATACTGAATTATATACTAAGAACATCAGATGGACAGCAGTCACCTTCAGGCAAGGACAAAACGTTCATCATTGACTACTGACTGATAGGAGATCAGAGTGACAACTCATAGGAGAAGTTACATAAAAACCAGCTACTATTACCAATTAAAAATAAAACAATTTTGGATCTAAAGGATACAATTTTAAAACAGGACCAGGTAGTACCTGTCCGTTTCTCAGAGGAAGCGTGTTTCTCGATGTGATTGCTGACTGCTTTTACAGCATCAAAGTTTTTGTTCTTTTTCAAGATATCTATGACGTATCTTGACCGTGCATCTGGAACAGTGGGGTCAACCCCAAAATTCAGGAGCATGATCACATCTTCTGTTTGACCTAAAACATTAAATTAATAAACATTAGAGGAAGAATAATTCTCATTATTCAGGGGTTTTGTTCTGTTTTCCTTTGTATTTTTAATTTCCTGGCACGATTTCTAGCATAATTTTAATTAAAAAAAAAAAAAACCTAAATTTTTCCAATATAATAAGAATGAGGCATTGTTAGGTATTTTTCCCCAAAAGAAACCCCTTCAAAAAAGTTAAAACTCCATCTTCATTATTATTAATTGTGAAATGGGAGCACAGAAACAAAGTGAAAGGCAGTGTGTGGAATTCATCTCCTCCCTCATGCCCGAGCCTGTTCTTCAGGCTCTAGGAAAACTGCTATATACATAAAGAAAAAACAAGGGATTTTACTAGTGTTTGGAAGGTGGGTCAATAAACCTGAATATTTCATATATTCAGGCATGAATATACACAGCTAGGCATTGAGCTTCTCCCCTATGCAACATAAACCACATGACTTTCTTGGCAATAAGCCTTATAACAAAGATGTCTAGTTTGACTAAGGGTAGGTACCATTGCTTTCAACAGAAACCACTATCCTCTATAGGCACGTTTTTGATAAGCTATGTCCTCAGAACAGCTGGGAGAGTAGAGGAGCAACAAACCACCATATCAGACAGGAGAAGACTGAGCGATGGTGATCAAATAAGTGTTAGACCACCACACGTCCCCTAGGCACACCACCACAGCACACAGCCTCTGCTACTGCACGGGCTGAAGGCAAAACCTAGATGAAGAAAAAATTATGCAGGCTGACACAGAAGTGTGGCTTCATCTGCCTAAGCCTTACCAGTCAAGCTATTTTAGGGATTATTTTTTGTTAACAGATGGGTGCAAAGGTTTATTTTTATATACATATAAATTTTTATATATGTATATATTTATGTATATATTTATATACATAAATTATATACTCTATATATAA
>NW_010296332.1:15118-35641 GCF_000700745.2 Antrostomus carolinensis | reverse complement strand
TCTGTGATTCTGTGATTCTGTGATTCTTTATGGGTTAATGATTTATGTATCGGTTACATCACCATAAGTGCTTCTACACATGCTCAGGGGAAGGGTCTTCACCTGGGCAGGGGTCTTCTCATCCTGTGGGTGTCATTTTTAGTATTATAACGAAGACAGTTTGCTTCAGGACACCCTAAAAGTAAGTTTTGTTGTCAAGTTGACCAGTGGAATAGTTACATGGCCAAGTTGTCACATAACTCATCCTATATACAATCACTCCCATATGTTCTCTCTGGTCAAGCTCTAGAGAATAGGGACTTCAAACAACTTCAAACAACAGTGTCCTATTCATTGTTAACTGATTAAAGTTAATATAAACAGTACTAACATAAACTAACTTATTGGGTTAGGATGCCCCATATCAGGAAGTGCTCCTCATCCAGCCCATACAGCTCCAGGCACAAGGACATCTCACCAAGGTACTGCATATGAGAGCAGAGCAGGAAATCTGCACTCACCCTGGTGCACAAAGCCATGATGTTCTACATTAAGGTTGTGTCATGCAGTAGGCTGGGGACCACTATGCTCCCAAGCAGCCTCAAGCAACAGCAAACAAGGAAAGGCTTGAGGAAGAGGGTTGGAAGCAAGTGGGTGGGGTAATGTCACTCACCTGTCACCTCGGTCAGCTCAGTGCACAGGGAAGAAGCCTTGTGCAGTAGCTCCAACAGAGCTGGAGAGCAGTTGCTCAACAGGAACAGGAACTGCACCCAAATCAAGGGCTTGCACCTCCTATCCAGTGCTGGGAACCTGCCAGCTTAGGTCAGTCCCTGTGACATTGCTATGCCAAAAGATTATGTAGGTAAATATGCTTGAAAGATGCCTCATGAAGAGGCCTGGTCCACAAGAAAGGTGCCAAACAACAAGAAATGGCCCAAGTCTTCCTGTTTCTCACTCAGGAGGAAGCTCAAAGTGTAAGGCAGCCACACCACCTCCTCCACTTCACCCTGGCATGGCAAAGGGCTGCAGTGCCTGCCCTTGGCACCCTGGCACAGCACAGGGAGGAACTTCCAAAAGAAACCACAGGAAAGCACAGGTGCTGAAAAAGCTGTCTTTCCTAGAGGAGAGATAATCTAAGTGGGACCTCTTAATTATGAATTTTGAAACGGAGGTATTCACTCAAGTGACTGGAAAAAATCCATGTTCTTATACCCCGTAAAAACCCCCTTTTCTCTCACTTGCCTCCATGATAGGAACAAATTGCTCATCCTTTCTTTCTGCCTCAGCCTGCCAACAGCATGAGGAAAGTCAGGCCATCACCTTGTCACCTCCCACATCCTCAGTCAATCTTTTGTATCAGAGAAGAGCCAATCCCTAGTTCCCATCTACAATTTTGTGATGCTTCCTGTAAGCATAGATCCTGGCTTGATGGAGTTTTTTAGTTTATGGTTGTGAAAACACCTTCTCCAGAGAAAAGGCTGCACCCGTAGGTAAAGACTCTTCAGGAGCAAAAGTTGGGCGTGCAATCTCACTTGCAAGAGGAAGAAATGCACAAAATATTAGCCATTGTCACACAAGTCCTTGTGAGGGACATCTCAGCATATTCAACTAGGAAAAAAATGCACAGTTCCAATCAAGAACATGTAAGAAAATACTCTTTCAAATAAAAAAAAAAGTTAGAGAAGTTGCAATCACCTTTCAGTCTTTGAAACTTTTAACTTGGCTGTACCCGTTCGCATCATGGTCACACTGAAGCCGTCTCTGTACATCATGAAACAACTTATAAACACCATTAACAATTCTCACCGAAATACTCATGAAACTTGAGTGGCAAACACTGAGATGCAGATGATGGTTACTCTCATAATCTCTTATTTCAGGTATAAAAGTGGTTACACTGAGTCTTAACAAGGTGAAGAATATTCAAGCGCCTGTGCAAATGAGCATACCACTTCTCCACAGTTTGTTCATAGTCATTAATTGGAGTTGACCATATTATTTGACAGGAATAACAAGTTGGCTTCATTCAGCTCTTCCCCCTGTGAATAACTCTCAAGCAGACAGCAAGGAGGGCTGGGGTTTTTTATAACAATCTTCACCCACCTGAGAAAGCCTGTCCGTACTTGCCTGCAGATGGAAGCAGAGGATATTGAGGGCTGACAGAGTGGAGATGGGAACACTGTGGTTGCATGTTGGCTATGCCATGCTTGGAGCCGTGGGAAACACAGGGAGAGTGAGAGACTCTATCATCAACAGGGCAGATGAAGGGTGGGAGAAAGTCACATCTTTGAGTGGTTTAGTTTTCCTGTTTGCTATTTTTTTTTTTTTTTTTTACAGTAGCACAGAGTGGATTCCCAGATTGCTTGGTATCATTCTTGCTCTGAGTGACTTTCACCCAGAACAAATTGATGCTTGACAGGATGGTAATTTAACAAAAGAGGTTTCCCTTCATTCACAGTGATAGACCTAAATAATTTATCAGTGTTAAACTGAGTCATTTCTTCTCACTCATGTCTGGCTCTTGCTCACCAAAGGAGCTCACACTGCCCATCTTCTGTCCCTGTGCATTCCCTTTCAGTCTCATTGATATCCTTGTTGGACCTGATATCCCTGCTGTTTTCCCAGCAAGGCATCAACTTCTTACTCTCCACTAAGGATGTTATTACTTTCTCTGATGCTTCCTCTTATGATCTCTTCTGAAGAAAAAGCATTGTTATGGAAAAATTACATCTTAAATTGCAATGCTGGTAATCAAAGGACTATCAAATCTCAGCCCACCAGTGTTGTGCAGGGCAATCTGAAAATAGCCCAAGAAACTTCTCTGAGCCCTAGAGAACCTCTGATTTTTAATGGTGTGCATAGAATAACCCCTTCAATGCTAGAGACTTCAGCAGTTATGATCTCTACATAACAGCCAACTTAGAGCACAGTATTTTCTCTGGAATTTGTTGAAATAACTTTGTGTTGTATTTGACTGCAGCTATTATTTACACATAGCTTTATGATAAGATGGGATAAATTCAAGGAGCTAGAGAATTACCCTGGAAACCGTTTCACCTCCTGGGAGCATTTCCCCAAGCATCTTGCCTTGTGATTTACATTGTCCTACCAATATTTCTGCAGCTTAGGTAAAGCTCTTAAACTCAGGGCTAAACTCAGGTGAAGGGTCTGGAGCACAAGTGTGCTGAGTTCCCGGCTGAGGGAACTGGGGTTGTTGAGCCTGGAGAAAAGGAGGCTGAGGGGAGACTTTCTGGCTCTGTCCAAGTCCCTTGAAGGAGGGTGGAGAGAGGTGGGGGTGGGTCTGTTCAACCAAGGAACAAGTGACAAGAGGAAATGGCCTCAAGTTGTGTCAGGGAAGGTTTAGATCGGATATTACAAAACATTTCTTCACTGAAAGGGTGGTCAGTCATTGAAACAGGCTGCCCAGGGAAGTGGTTGAATCACCATCCCTGGATGTATTTAAAAGATGGGTAGGTGAGGTGCTTAGGGACATGGTTTAGTGGTGGACTTGGCAGTGTTAGGTTTTCAGTTGGACTCGATGATCTTAAAGGTCTTTTCCTACCAAAACAATTCTATAATACTATAAAATTAAGCTGAGTCATTGCACATATGTTGTGTATTCAAAGTGCCAATGGTTCCTCTGGTTCAGGAGGTACCTGCTGATATATGGTAAATTCCTTGAAGCTGTGGAGGCAGGTGACTTGGGTATTTTTGTTCTGAAACTCCTATTAGAGCAAATGAAAATTCCTGTAGGAATTATCCCTGGAAACTGCAGGCAAAACAGGTGAGTGGATCCTTGCTCCATGTCAAGTTGCATCCTCTGTCAGTGCAATGACTTGTGGTGGGAACAAAACCTTTTCCAGATTTCTTTATGTGGAAACTCATTCCTGTGTGAGGGGCTGGCACAAATCCCAGCAGCCACTTTGGGATAGGTTAAAGCCTCTGCCCTTGTGCTGATCCTCTCCCTGGGACAAGAGTCACCCCTACAGCTTGATGTCAGCATGGTCAATGTCCACACTCTGGAAACTGAGATGCAAGGAGCTGTGAAGGAAAACAGCCCTTCAGCAGATGTCCTTCCTGGTGGAGGGACTCCATCTCTGTGTTCTAATGACTCAGTTTGGCTGGGAACTAACGACCTGTCTGAATCAGAATGTTTTGTTTGATAAATGAGCGACCACTTTTAACGGTTCCTTTGCTGACTGTGGATTTATTTGAAGCACTTTGTCTACCACACATGAGAAGGCCATTACCACTCCCATCTCTGCTGACCTGACCGTCCCACATAGGCAGTTCCACTTCTGCCTACCACCCTCTTCCCAGAGCAACCACTGCTAAGACTTCAGTCCCTGCTCCTGAGCTCTGATGTTTCACCCTCAACCCTGGCAAGTAGGCTCTACAGCTTTCCAGGAGATTTTCCCAATTCTGCATCCCCTGCCCTAACAGTTTGCCAGGTAGCAACAGCAGGGGAATGGGAAGGTGAAATGACACCAGTAGAGGTCTCACCCTTCCAGGCAGAAGCTGCTTTTCATGAGCTGGCAGTTTCTGAAAGCTGTGTGGCAGAAGATGTGCCTTGGCTAAACATCTGGGAAATATTCTGAAATATTTGCAGGAAAATGGATACGTTAATAAATTTTCTTTGAGCTTTCCATTTCCTGAGAGGGAAAGTTACGATTTCATAATGAATATTAATAATTTGAGCACAGGGGATTAAGAGAAAGTCTGAGGTTGCCTGCGGGGGCCCGAAGTCTGTATCCCTGCGCAACTGTCCTGGATTTCCCCATGCTCTACTCCATCATGAGCAAAGAGGAGCAGAGTATGATCCTGGGTGCCTACACAGCTCCTTCAAGCTGTGCTGTCTAAAATAGCGTGAATTAACATTGCTGTAAGATGAACTAGGAGGTTATTTAGTTAGTGGTGAGAATGTTGGGGCTGTCCAGCCTGGAAAAGAGAAGGCTCCGGGGAGATCTTATAGCATCCTTCCAGTACCTGAAGGGGCTACAAGAAGGCTGGTGTAGGACTTTTCATAAGGGCAGTTAATGACAGAACAAGGGAAAATGGGTTTAAACTGAAAGAGGGGAGGTTTAGATGAGATATTAGGAAGAAGTTCTTCACTGTGAGGGTGGTAAGACACTGGAACAGGTTGCCCAAGGAAGCTGTGGATGCCCCCTCCCTGGAAGTGTTGGAGGCCAGGCTGGATGAGGCTTTGAGCAACCTGGTCTAGTGGAAGGAGTCCCTGCTGATGTCAGGGGAGGTTGGAACTGGATGATCTTTAAGGTCTCTTCCAACGCAAACCATTCTATGATTCTATGATTCTATGATTCTGTGTAACAAGAATGCTATGATTCTATGTAACAAGAATCCCATCATTTTGCTTGCAACCACGGCCATGCCATCCCCCATCCTCCCCAGGCCATCCCATCCAGCTTTCACGAGTGCTGCTGGAGAAGTCCATCTCCTGGAGCATCCCAGTATGCCAAGAGTTCATTAGAATTAACATCAGCTCATTAAAATAAACATAAATTGTGAGAAGGCCACCTTAGTCAGGTCTCATAAGCTCATGGTGCAGGTGACCTGGGCCTCCAGGATTAACTGTATTACCTTTATCTGCTGCTGTTTGACGTCATCCTTGGCTGCCATGGGACAGAGCAGCTCAGACTCTAGGCAACATGGCAACCTCTTCCATAATCTCTCCAAACACAGCACTCATTTAATACTTTTCTTTGTTTTACTCCTTCATTGCTGATTTCATCACTGTCTGCTGAAGGAATTGGTTGGTTGCCAGACCTACTTTTGGTCCTGGTACATTTTTTAATCTTGTTTTTTGTTAGCCTGGTAGATGCTGCTCTCTTGTAACCTTTCCTTAGCTCTAGCCAAACCCTTAATATTTATTCACCATTGTTAACTCCCTTCATCCTATTTGATAGTGAAATATTAATAATAATAGTAGTATCACTTATGATTATTAGTGTTACATATTGGGTTTTTTTTTATCCCCCAGCCTTAGTAAAGAGGTTTTGCAGTGCTCAGGTTAGTATGCAGGGGTTTATCTTGTGAATTACAGTGCACATTTAAACAAAAGTTAGTGGCTGAAGTGCTCAGGTTTTCTGAGTTTCAAATGTCAGAGAATATTTTGAAATAATGTCAAACCTTACTTTGGCTGTTCTGAGTGACCGAGGGCTCCCTGAGGACTTAGTTCTGCCTTAGCTGATATTTTACTTGGGAACATAATTTTCCTGTGTTAGGTTTGTTGGTTTGGGTTTTTTCCCCCCCTTTTTTTTCTGTAAGAAATCTAAAAATTACAAAATTATTCTTTTCTTTGCTACTGGTAGCATTTTATGATGTTAAATTTCTTGGAAAAGTATAAACAAACAAACAAAACTTTGTCTAAATAATGAAGGAAAATCTTATTAACCTACATAGAGAGCAACCAGCCAACTCAGGGATAAAACAACTGTCCTAGTTTAGGTGTAAACATCAGGGAAACAAAAATTAAACCTGCTAGAAACCAAACAGGCTTTTACATATGCATCAGCGGTGGTAAGCAGGGCAGAGTCAGAGCTGGGGAATAAGGCAAGGGCCAGATTATGGGTGGTTGCTGGGGGCAAGAAATGCTTCAGCCCCAGGTCTGGTGTTGGGATGCCTGGGGAGAGCTGTCATCTCCAGCTCATCCTGGTGCCATTCCCCTTGCCCCTGAAGGACCACATCCCCCAAAAAGCCAGCAGCAGCTGGCCCAGGTAAGTGCTGGGACATAGATTTGGAAGAATTTGCCAGTTTCTTGGAAACAGATCAGCTTTACAAAATTCCTGTGAGTTTACTCTCAAAGGAATTATTAGCAGCGGGATCCTCACTGAAGTGCAGAGCACACACAATACTTCCTAACTCCCTAGGCCAACATAACTATCATGATGATCTTGGAAATTAACTCATCAGTCTTCTGAAAACCCTTCAGAGAGCCTAAGTCTCCATGAAGATGCCCTTAGAAAGAAAATCTCAGCTCTATTACCCACATGCAGAACACTTTGCAGGGTCTGGGCCAGAGCTTGTAGTTTCCATAGCAAGATTACTTGAATCACAGCATTCTCAAGGAAAGATGAAGTTGCTGCACACAGCAGCTACACCGATCTTCATGCCCCCAAATGTCACACGGACTGTGTCTTTTTACCATCAAAGTTCCCAGACAATGACCTTGGGGTCCCCAGTTCAAGAGAGACAGGGAACTTCTGGGGAGAGTCCAGTGGAGGCTACAAAGATGATTAAGGGGCTGGAGCATCTGCCTGACGAGGAAAGACTGAGAGAGCTGGGGCTGTTCCGCCTGTAGAAGACAATGAGAGGGGACCTTATCAATGTTTATCAATATCTAAAGGGTGGGTGTCAAGAGGTTGGGGCCAGACTCTTCTCAGTGGTGCCCAGCGATAGGACAAGGGGCAACGGGCACAAGCTGGAACACAGGAGCTTCCACTTAAACATGAGGAAAAACTTCTTTCCTGTGAGGGTGCGAGAGCCCTGGGACAGGCTGCCCAGGGAGGGTGTGGAGTCTCCATCTCTGGAGATGTTCAAACCCACCTGGACACTTTCCTGTGCAGCTTGTTTGAGGTGAACCTGCTTTGGCAGGGGGGTTGGACTGGATGATCTCCTGAGGTCCCTTCCAATCCCCACCAGTCTGTGATTCTCTGAGAATAATAATATCACAGGATCCCTCTCAAATGGATGTACTCAGCCAAGGAAACCTAGAGTGCATACTCATAATAATTTTTCTGGTATTTTTTTTTGCTTTCCGGTGGCTAGTTTGTTAAACAACCTCACAAACACAATTTTATGATGAAGCTCTACCATGAAGACTCTTTGATACATATTCATAGCAGATTCTTAGCTTATCTCTGAACAACATTCACACATGCTGCTTACTCGAGCTGCTGGATTTTTTTAATACTTAACATATAAAAGTTTAATCACAAAGTCGCTTAATGTTTGTTTCTTATGAAAAGGATTGTTATGGCTCAGGAAAATTCTCTAGAGGTTTTTCATATATACAGTGCTGCTTGATAGGTGTTGAATTTGGACCAAGTGTACTGAGATGCAGCACTGACGGGGTCTTGCTCATCAGGGCTTCCCAAGGTCAATTATTAGGTGAAAATCTATTGATGGGACAACAACATAGCATGAGCCAGAGGAACTGTGTGCATCTTCTGGCAGTCTGTCTGGAGATATTGCCAATATATTTTCCAGTGACTATGACGTGGGACTAAATAAAGGTTTTCTGTAGCCAGAGTAGGCATTAAGTCCTCTTCTGGAGCCCAAAGAACAGATCAACCAAGAAATAAGCCCTTGAATAGCTGAGAAGGGTAAGATAACAGCAGAAAGAGTCTGTCTGCTGGGAGGAAGCTTCTGCTTAGGCTCTGCCTAGAGTCAGCTCAGGCTTGGGCAGGGAAGCTCTGCTCAGTGCACCGGGCACAGGGGAATATTCCCCTTCACAAATATTCACCAGTGCCCTGCCTGCTAGAAACCAAGCAGGCTGTTACACATGCAAGCTTTTTCTTGTATTTCCAAGGAAATACAGCAGCCTGGTGGCAGCTGCTAGAACTGCTGCAGTGGCCTGAGGGCAGGTGGAAGCAGCAGGAGCAGGTGGAGTGGGGTGGCTGCATCAGGGAAGGTCACAGCAAGGGATGCTGCAGCTTCTGGGGTCTAGAAATGCAGGAAAGAGGCAGATCCTGGGCATGCTTAATGTGCATCGGGGATGTATAGCTACAGTATAGGGAAGCCAGATTACACAGAGTGTCTAACAACCCTCTGAAGGGCTCCCGGTGCACCTCGCTCTATATGGCTGCATCCTCTGGAGATGTGTGCACCTAAAATAACCTTCCACCTTCAGAGGGGAGGATGGTTCCTGAGGATTGCTGACATGAGCAAACAGGCTTTCACCTCATCTTAGCCAGCAGGGATGTGATTAGATGGAGGCAAAACTCAGCCAGGTCTAATGTGATTGTCTACAGAGGAAACACAGGCAGGAGAGGATTTACTCATGCTGCAGTGGTTGGGATACTCTGTGGTCCAGGATGAAAGGACCCAAGCATGGGTCACAGGAAAAGCCCAGAGAAGGGAATAACTCTTGCAATAGCACTAACACATTTCCGTGCCTCTGCCTAAGCAATGCTGAGATAGAGAGACACCAAAGTACTCTGGGGCTTGCTACAAAGAGCTCCATCAGTGTTGCATAGTGCCCTGGGAGGAGTCTAGGTGAACTTTTCAGTTTACCCATAGAAATGTTGTCCCCATAGATAGGGAAGGACAAGGGCACATGACCTATGAGGAGAGACTGAGGTAGCTGAGATGGCTTGGTCTGGCAAAAAGCAGGAGGCTGAGGTGGGGGTGTCTGACAGCCACCTTTGCTTGTAAAGGAGTTATAAAAATGATGCAGACAATTTATCCGACAACAGAGCAAGGGATAGCAGCTACATATTGCAACTTGTGAGGTTCAGGTTGGACATTAGGAAAAAATTGTTCCCCAGGATGGTCGTGAAGTCCTGGGACAGGTCACCAGAGAGGTGGGGGAACTGTCCTTTGACAGCTGAATTGTCCTAGGCTTAACTAGCTGCTGAAGCAGCAACCAGATCTAGTGTTGGTAATAGACCTGCTATGACTTCCAGGGATTCTTTCTAACACAGACTTCCAGGACAAAGTGATTCCTCAGGGTAAGAGGTTTGTTGTCAGGAAAGGTGGTCCGAAGGAGACAAAACATCATCAGAAGCGTGATGCACATTCCACCTCTCCTACCATCTCCAGTATTAATTTCTGATGCCAACAAGTGTGCCTACACTGGCCTGATAGCTTGGCTTCCCAGATGGGGAAGGTTGGGAAGTGTTCTCAGTAGCACTTGTTTTGCTTAACATCCTGGAAAAAAAAGGACAAACAACCTGCATAGCAAACTCTTTATTGGTGCTGCCACCAACCCAGTGTGCTGCCCTACACCTAAACACAGTCTATAGGGTGCCCTGCTGAGCTGCAAACACAAGATCTGATGGGTGCTCACATTCTGGTTTCTTCTCCCACTTTCTTCCTACTGTGCACACATTAGAAGTGTCTCTTCCCCATTTCTCCCAGGGATTGGGCATTTGCAACTCCCCAGGGTACCATCTGTCTCTGCTTGCAGCAGTCAGCTCATGGCACCCAGCCCCTTCTTGCTGGTCACCCAGCCACTGCCTTCAAATGGAATAAGACATGCAGACATAAGAAAAAGCTGAGTAAAACTCTCCTATTACAAACATGCTCTGAGATCTTAAGAAAGAGAGTGGAAAACCAGGTTTTAATAATAAAGTAAGAGATATAAATAATTAAGCAGCAATCTAGCTGTTTCTTGACATCTTGTTGGGTGATGCTACACTGCTGCCTGCTGCAGAAGTACAGAGTGGAACTTCACAGTGTGTTCAGCTGCCTGATCCCAGCATCTCAGCCATAGAACAGCTTTAATGAAAATGCCCTTTCAAAGTGAACGTGCAAATTGAACCAAGTTTCTGAGAGGAGTCGGGTCAAAGGCACTGCTCCGCAGCATGAGATGCGCTGCATAATTTCTGTCAAGTCATTGCCCTTCTTCTCCCCATCTGCTTCCCCACTCCCTCTGCCTCTGTCCTCTGCACACCCTGTCCTCTCAACACAGCCGAGTCCCCAGCATACCCCAGCCTTCCTCCTCCAGGGCTCCGATATGCAATACTCATTTGATTACTATGTATGTGACCTCTCATGTCCTCAAGCTATTCGTGTGCTTTGGCTGAAGGGTAGGCTCAGGAGAGAGTTTCTGCCAGACATCTGTGACCTTTCTTGTGGCCTGAGCTTTAAGACATTAAAAAGCAAAGCGTCCTTTGCTAATGAGCTGCTCCTGGGCTGGAAGAACAAGCCATCTCTACTCCTCTTGCCTCCCCCTACCTCAGCCCCAGTCAACAGTGGCTGGAGCTGTGCTGGGTTACTGGGTGATTAGCATGGTGCCACAAGCAAGGGCTTGTGCAGATCCCAGACCAGGCTGCCCTGCAGAGACGTGATACAGAGCACAGGGTAGGTTAAAAGCTAGAAGCCTCAGCAGACCACTCAAAATGTCTTTTTTTTATTATTTTTCCTTTCTGATGATAGCTCACAACTCTCAGCCCTTCAAAACAGAATGACTGGGATGTCAAGGTACCTCCATGTTACTGTGAGGCTCAGGAGGCAGGGGAATGGTGTTGGCTGAGGAGATTCACCTTGAGTAAAAACTCAAATGCCTCATCTTCCTTGTGACTCTTCTTGAGGATTTTACCCTTCACTCTCAGAAGTGAAGACAAGCAATAGGGACCTTTGAGGATGCTGGAAGTCATCCGTGAAGCAGGATGAGTCACTCTGTGTTTTGTGGCTTCCCAAACTTTTGGTATTGTAGCGCCACATGTCCAAGTAAATCTCCCAGGTCAGCACTGTGGGCATATTTGCTGATGTCCTTTTCAGACCTGAAGTAAACAATAGCCATTCAGCCACCACATCACAAAAGACTTCCCAAATTGAGAAATCAGGCAATTCACTTCCAAAATGTAGCAACTGTCAGACAAGAGCCCTGCAATGACTGCACCATAATGCCAATGTCAACGAGAGCAAGAACCACAGGGGTTGCAATGGTGAAAGTATCTGAAGGTAACACACAACACAGGTCTTTGCTGACACGCATAGCTCCATCACATACCCCTGTTTGCTAGGACATTGTTTTGCAGCCTCCTTTAAAAATATGTGGCATCTCCAAAGGCCAGTGTGTGGTATCGACCAGAAGGGCAATCATCCTTATGTTTTCCCTCCCAACACAATATGTGTGACCCACGTAACCTCTCCAGCCCAAGGAGTTAGGAGGAACAGATGAGGTCCATGGCAGATCTGAAGGTGAGCATATGAACCTAATGACAGAAGTCTCAAGAGGAGAGGACACTGTGTCATCAGTCCTCAGAAGGAGCAGTTACATCCCATAGAGGTGTGAGCACTGCACGGCCCTTCAGGAAACTGCATCTCAGCCTGAGGAACAGTCTGGCTGCTGCTCTGCTGCTTGTGGTAGAATCCCCTGCCCTCTTCATGCAGATCCTAAGCAAAGCTGTGACCAGAAAACTCAGTGAAGGGGACCCTGCAGCACCTCTCCTTGCAGAGGCGGGAAGAGACCATATTCAGAATTCTTTTCCAGCTGCTGGGAGCCAAGTATACCTCCTTCCTCCTCCTTGCTGTCAACACCTAGGAAAATGCCTTGATTCCAGGCACTACTAGAATGTCTTTTTTATCTTTGACTTGCTCTTCCAAGTTGATCCCTTTTACATGAGTGGGTTTTCTTGCATTCCTCAGTATTGAAGGCAAAACTTAGGGCTCCTAGAAACTACTGTACACTGTTGACCGAGCTGCCATGAGGGTTTCTCCATTGTACAAGGGTCCCTCAGTGCACTGGTAGATGTGGCCTTCTTCCTGCAAAGGCAGAGATGTGCAGAAAATAGCACATCCTTTAGCACTACCGAGTCCCCATCCACAGTGCTCTGTACTGGTGAATGTGTGGTTAAGCTGTCCCAGCTGTAGTATCTGGTTTCTTTGTTTCTTCGGCCGTGCTCTAGTTTTTTTTTAGAAGACATCTGTCCACTTGATAGAGAACTTTCATGGATGGCTGCAAACTTGCTCCCCAGAGATCATAGAATCATTTTGGTTGGAAAAGACCTTTAAGATCATCAAGTCCAACAATAAACCTAATACTGCCAAGTCCACCACTAAACCATGTCCCTAAGCATCTGCTAAGTAAAAGGTGCTCTGGGGACTAGATCTTTAAGATCTGAGGATGGCTGAGTCCAAATTCTTCGGGTCAAGCCCCTCTCAGTATTTGATAAACATCCACAACATAAGCTCTTTGCTCCTGTGCAAAAAACCAACAATCTGGCCTTGAAATTCTTGCTGCTGTACAATCCTGAGCCAAGACCTTGGAGGCAGTGTAGGGATTTTTTTTTGGAGGCAGGGTAGGGAAAACCCCTCAGTCCCCGGGGGCTGCCCCTTCTGCCTCCTCCCTTTTTTTTTTTTTTTTTTTTGCACTACAGTTTGCTTCTGCTGCTGGGTGAATCCATTTTATTAACAGCTCTTCATAAAGCCTGGCAGCATTTGAAAGACTGCAATGTTTGCCTCTGAATATCAATAAGCAGCCGCCTTTCCAGCCTAGGGAAGATTTGAAGGAAGAAAGAGTGAAGCTCTGAGGATCAGTGATCAATGCCAGCCCCATGGGGAGCCCAAGTTTAGGAGATTTGTTACTGAAATATTAACTGAATTCCCACCCAGAGTGGGCTGAGTGGGAGCTCTGAGCTGTTACGCGAAGCTGGGAGGATTGCAAAGCACAGAGTCTCCAGTCACGATGTGCACTTGAGCACCGACAACATCCCTGGAACATCTCCTCCCACCCACCCCTGATGCCTACACCTGCGGCCGTGGCCAGCTGGACCTGCAATGCATACAAAGAGGTCTCCTCTTCCCACCCAGCCTGTCTTTTCCAGGTGAAATATTGGCAGAATTAGAGGTGAAGCATCCCTTCCTTCTGCAGCGGGAAAGAAGACAGGGGCAGGGGCATGAATCTGGACAGTGACCAGCTTGGTTTCAGACTCCTGGTTCTTGGGTTTACCTCCAAGAGCCTAGCAGGACCCAGGAGGGCAACAGAGGCATGGCAGAAGTGGGGATGGGCAGGAGTTATGTACTGAATTGGTTTTTGATGCAGAGTCTGTTTGTTTGTTTTGTAGAAAAGACTTTTTTTTTTTTTCAGGAACACATAGATTTTGATGAAATATTCACAGGAAAAGTGTTGTGAGTGATAGAACCACAAAATGTTGCCTGGTGCTTGGATCATTGACATAGGACTGCAGATACCTAAATTCTAATCCTCCAAAAGGGTCTAGAACACAGAGCTCCCACTACACAGCAAATCCCCTGCACAAGATACTTGTTTTTCAGGTTGGCTCCCCAGCACATTGTTTTTGACCTGAGATCCCATTGCAGACCTTGGCAGTCTTCCTAGTTCAGGTTTAATGCAGACTTTCCAGCAAGACATTTCACTTTTGACAAAAATAAACAAACAAAGGCGGCTGGCAAAAAATTATTTAATTTAGCGAATTCCCTGGTCAGCCTCTTGGCTGTCTCCATCCCATCCAAAATCCACTTCTGTTCCTGCAAATAAAGCTTGCAGGCACTCTACTTTAGCTAGCTACAGAGCTGCCTGGGTCCATACTTCCAAAGGGATAGTGCTAGAGCAATTAAGTATCTGGTTCTTCTGAGTTGCTGGTAACCCTAGGCTCCAGGGGATAGGGACACCCTGCTAAGCTTCCTTAGAGGGGAAAGATTTGAGCTTAGTCCTGGACTGCAGAGTCTGCTTGTCCAACAGGGAACAACTTGGAGGTGAGGGACAAAGTCCCCTGAGGAGCAACGCCTTGCCTGGGGGACATCCCCAGGGATCAGCAGACTGTCCTTGCTCACCTCTCTCTGAATACTCACTGACTCACTGCTCCCCTGGTTTGAAGGGCTCTGTCAACAGAGAAAGGAGGAACTGATGACACAAGCAGCACTGCTACAGTGGGATGAGTCCTTAGGGAGCCAGCGATTAGGAGCTGCAGGTACCAGGCTGGTCCCCAGTGTCACAAAAACACCTGCAAAGCTTTTTCAGGTCATATCAGTTCAAACCTGTACCTGCTCCTTCTTGTGCCAGGGATGGAGGTTCATAGAGTGAGTGTTTGTGCCAGCTGTCTTCATGTCATCTGGAATGACCCCAGTGTCCCACTTAGAGCAGCTCCAAGGCCACATGTCTCTGCTGGAACAGGACACTGGTATGGCATCACTGGGATGTGATGCTTCTTGCTTTGCCTGTATTACAAACACCACACTGCAGAAATGTTACGAAAACCTGATGCCTCCTCCTTTCCAGCTATTTATTCTCTTTTTGCATTTTCCTCATGTCAGACAATGAAAGTCAATGCAGTTAGGTTTGTTCATGCTGGGAGCTGCTTCCTCTTTCAGTTCCTTCAAGCTCCAGCTTGTGGTTTCTTATGCACCTGGAAAGATTTACTCCTCTATGGGTGTCTCTGGAATTTTACCTGAACATTGTGGAGGCCTTTCCTGAGATCCAAGGAGGAAAAATGAAGATACCAAGAGCAATTCAGTGCCACTTAAATGCACTGAGTTGGAAAGGGTGAAGTACTAAAACACTGTAATTTATAATTGCAAAATGCCTCATGGAAGATCAAGAAATGGAGAAGAAGACAGACACAGAAATATCTAGAGAGCCACACAGAGAACAGAATAGAAGAGAAAGTAGAAAATACAGACACGAGAGTATCTCAAACACTGTTATCAAGGGCTGGAACATAAGCAGGACTTGGTTTTGCAAAGCTCAGTGATGGCAGAACTCCTCTGTTCTTGCTGTCCTCAGCAGCTGGTAGAAGACCTTCAACACTTCTTTCTGCCACCTTCTGCTGCTTCTGGCTCACCCAAGATGACAGTAGAGCTGATGGAAACTTTTGGAGAGTCACTGTTTTGAGGAACTGGACCAGCCTTCCATCAAACACACTTATGCTAACCTGAGTCCCCACCAGAACCAAAGAAAGGAATCTATTAGCAGAGTTTAGACTAACTGTTGTTGGATAAGGAGAGGCAGCGGCAGTGTCCTGCTTCCCCTTCCCTCTCCAGGTCAGTCTTGCTCCTCATCCAGAGCATGCACAGCTCAGAAACACCACCTGCTCCAGCTGAGTCTGCTCCACCATCAACAAAGCAGCCAGATCAATGCCTTGCACAATCAGGTGAGGTACCTCCCTGCCCAACATGGTTTCCCCCAGTTTTTGGAATGACTGAAGCATCCTCAGCTGCTGAGTTGCTGTGCTCTCCCTGTCTCTAAGAACAGCCAGCGTGAAGAAACATCAAAGGGGACTTTCCAGTCTGCACTTCCTAAAACAGCACTAGGCAACAGCAGATGGGAGCTGGCGTTATTAAATATGCATAACCTCGCAGATCACAAGGTAGCACTTAGCCATCCTCTAATTAAAAGCCAGCTGCTTCCTAATACAGTGGAAAAAACTTGCTAGAAGACACGAGATTTTCCCTGCATGATGGCTGATTGATGACGAGCCCTAGAGCTTTTTCCTGCCCAGCTCAGAGATGCCAAAGGGACCCTTCAGCCTTCTGTAGCCTCTTTCCAGAGCTGCTGAGGGTCTTTGCTCCAGAGACCCTCCAACCAGGCAGACAATGGGGATCTCACTTGATTTGCTAAGCTTGTACTGAAAAGGTTAATGGTGAGAATAGGTGGAAACACTTTTGGACATCCATTCCAGGTACAGAGCTGCTTCCTGCACAGAAGAGCTTGGAAAGAATAAAAGAAATCCTGTTGCATTGAATCAGTCCCTCTAGCAATGAGCTCTGACTTCCCACTGGTTATTTTCATTAATTAATTGCATTTGTATTCATGGAACATGCAAGTGTCCCCATCATGGTCCAAGATGCCACTACGATGGGATCTGAACAAACAAACAAACAAACAGAGACAGATTCTTCTCCAAAGAGCTTCAAATATGGAAAAAAAGAGACAAGGTGACTGCAGCCAGCAAGCCACAGGGTGCAGTGAGATTGTCTTGGCCCAGATGGAGCTGTGGTCTGAACATGTTTTGGGGCACCACTATGGTATTGCACACCAGAGTGATGCCAAAGGTGACTTTTGCATCATTCCCATGTGCCTAGAATACAGACAGCCCAACTGGATCCTCAAAGTGACATTCCTCTGGAGGATGTGTTCTGATCCATGGGCTCAGCTGGGGGAGGCAGGGTTTCCCCCCAGGCTCAGCACCCCCTTTCCAATAAAGCAGAAAGCAAGTGGTGAAGGAGGCATTGCTCCTGCTTTCAGGACCTTGGCACCCAAGTGTTAACCAGAGCCTGGGGGTGCTGCCCAGGTTATCCCTCCTTGGCCCTTCACCAATGAGCCTTCCAGAGGAGGTTTGAGATCCTATGAGAGGGAACTGCATACAGGTTCTCATGCTCAGCACTATCCTCTACGGCTTTGTGGGATCAAAGAGACACTGACTCACAGTCAGCAAGATGCAGATTGCATGTTAAGTGGCTGCATACAGCTCCCAAATGAAGCTTCCTCTTAACAAGAACGGAGTCATTAGGAATGAGCCAGTTATTTATGCTACAGAAGAACAGAGACGATGTTGAGATAATATTCAGAGGTGCTTCCCATTCTAGCAATAATGAATCACAGCCTCTTCCCTGCCTCCCACTTTTTTGCCCAGTTCCCAGTTCCCAGCTCCTAGCTGAGAACCTTTCCTGGTGGCTGGTAAAGTCAATGTTCCCCCTCTGCCCTCTTCCACCAGCCATGAAACAAATGCCTAAAAAACAGGCATGGGAGGAGAAGGATAGGGAAGGAAAAAAAAATCAACTCTGAATCATAAATGTTTTTAATGTGAAAAAGTAAAAAGCAAACAAACCCTGGATCTATTTCAAAGACAATGGGATGAAAACAATTTGTAGTATAAATAACTAGGTCTTTTTTCCTGCTTTCCTATTTATACCACTTCAGCTAAATTGAGGGATAAATTCTGCCCAGTATCTCCCAGTGCCACTGAACCTTCATGGGTAATCACAGGCACTCAGGAGTGTGTGTGGTATTAAGGTGAAGCACAGCTAAAGGCTTTGCAGGAGCAAGGCCTGAGCTTGTTAGTAGATCTTAGGTAGGAACACTGCATGTGAGGGAGAGAGGGGTACAGTGATTTTTGCATAATCCCTCCCAAGGATGTGAGCTACTAAGTCTGCCAATATTTGTCAAAGGTAAACAAAGAGAAAAGGGTTACTCAATATGAAATAATGCACAGTGAGGAGCCATCCTGGAATTAATTTAAGAGGGAAGATAGGCTGAAACACAGATTAGAGCCTGCTGCAGAGACCAGCTCCAAGGAGTAAGGCTGGGACCTCATCAACTGCAGCACTTAGCCCTGATGGGCATCCCATGTGGAATATGTTGTATTTCTGTGGTAGCTCCTATGATGACCAGGGGAGTCCTCTCTTGCACACAGACGTGTTGCCCAGCTGGGCAGAAACTGTAAGATGGGAAGCCAGGTCTCCTGTCTCTCTGTTCACAGCTCTCCAGTTCAGAAGGGCTGACCAGACAAGAAAAAAGTAAAATAATATAAAAATAAAGGATGAGGCTACCTAGGTAGACAGCAAGGCACTGTGAGATGAAACTCTTGGGACATCATGTCATCACTGTAGAACTAGAGGGAACAGTGTTAAATTTCCAGATCAAAACAACTTTTTTGACTGGTAATAGCAACCTGATGTGTATCCCCATGCTTTGCACGTGCAGATGAGCTTGTATGTTTCCCTCTCCATCAGGTTCCCCTTCGCCTTCCCACCAGGTTTGATTCCAAATGCACTCACTGCTCTCCCAGCAGTAATCCAGAATACATCATATGTATCTGGACTAGCTTCCCTGCACTCGCAGGCAGGAGAAAAGATGTGGAATTTACGAGTAACCTTTTTGTTTTTCTCCTGTGAGCTGTTTTCAACATTTAGAAATCATTTGAATATTATGCAAACTGAAGTGACTTGGCTTCTAAATATCAGGAAAAATGCCCACTCCGGCACTCTGTGCCATATGGAAATCACCTCTGCTGAGATGTTGTGAAATAAATCACCATTAAGGGAACGATGGATTGGCCAAAAGTGAACAGCTGACATGTGAGAAGAGAGGTTTGTGGTTAACTCATTCAGTCTGCAGGTCACTGGTGCCTCCAGCACGAATCCTGCTCTGGGGGGAGGACAGGGTGCCCATACCATGCAAGGGCACTGCTCTGCCGTGGGCAGGCAGGTTGCCTCTGTGCTTCCCAGGCTGCCAGCTTGAAGGCAGTTGCAGCTTTACTTCCATTTCTGCAAACCATGTGACTTCAGCATGTGATGCTTGGGAAATGAGTTGGCTGGAATTGTTAAACAAGATGATGTGCTGGGCATCAAGTCAGTCTCCTCGGGAAACAAAGAGATGGTGATGGTCAAACTGCAGTCTGGTGTCGTGAGCACAGATGATGATCATTGTCAGCCCTGCACCATCCACCCATCCATCCATCCACCCATCTGCAACTGCAAACAGAGAGGTGTTGCCCATGCCCACAGCTTAGCAGGGTAAATGAGATCCAGGAGGGAGGATGCAGATATAAGTGGTAATAGCTATGAGGAAACTGGGAGAGAGTGCAGAGGGACTCGTGAGTCCCCATGAGCACAGATCAAGGCAGGAGTAGGAGAAATGTGGCCAGTCTTGGTGCAGATGCTTCCAAATAGAGTGGAAAAAACACTGCTAAAAGATACTAGATTTTCCCACATGATGGGGAGAGCAGAGGCTGACGAGGCAGAGGAGGAACCCTGTGGCCCTTTCCTGTGGGTAGGGATGGAGGATCCATACCATGGGGCTGCCTCCATTCAGAACAGGGCCTGGAGTGGGGTGTGGTGAAGCACGTGGTAAGTGGGGCCACTCATGTGCTTATTTTTATCAGGGAGAATAAATTTAAGTGTTTAACCCCTCTGCATTTGAAGTAAATATTCTAGGAATAATCTACTACAGAAATAACTCTCTCAGCTCTATAGATCCATTGAGGAGATTTTCCACAGGCTCAGAGAGATTCTAATTTTTTAGACATGGGTAAAAACTGTCACACATGGGATAGAATTGCCAGTTTGGTCTGCACAGGGAAAGTGAGCTATAAACAAACTGAGAACTGATCACAGGTCAGAAGTCTTGGGTTGGTTCTGGCTTTGCTGAAACTGTTCAAATGACTTTGGGCTGGGGTAAGCTGGATGTGGGAAAATGGCTCAGAAGAAAGAAAATAAAATGGTTTGGAAGTGTGGTGGTTGAAGAAGGTAGAGAAATGGGGAGCAAAGTGATTTGAGCCTGGGAAGAAGGGAGGAGTGGGAGAAAACGGGGTGTTAGATGTGGTTGTTGTGTCTCACTGTCCTACTCTGACTGACTGGTAATTAATTAAATTGATTTTTCTTCCCCAAGTTGCATCTGTTTTGCCGGTGCCCATCACTGGTGAGTGAGCCCTCCCTGTCTTCATTCCAACCCACCAGCCCTTTGTTGAGTTTCTCTCCCCATCTCACTAGTTGGAGGGAGTGAGTGCAGGACCCCATGGTCTGAGCTGTGGGTGAAACCACCACAGAAGGCTGGGGGAACAGCAATAGTGAGTGGCTCAGGAGCTGAAGACAGAAAGAAAGAAAAACCTGTTGTCCAGCTGCAGGTCCTCTGTGGAGCTAAACACTCCGATGTGTACTGAGGTAGTTGTACACAATGGAAAGGTCTTTGGCCATGACCTCCATGCAGGATTGATGAATGAGCAATCAAGAAGATGGTGCAAAGAGATTTTGGACAGCAGACAAAAGCCAGTATGCCTTCAGGAAAATATGTCCACAGGGGTGAAATATCTCAGCAGCTATGGGAAGAGACACTAAATCCAGGTGAGAGGGAAGAGGTTTGGAATTAATGCTTCTTTCAAGGGGAAGAGAGGTTTGGAT
>NW_010296332.1:12064-15021 GCF_000700745.2 Antrostomus carolinensis | reverse complement strand
TCAGCAGACAAGTGATGGATGGATGGGTTTGCAGTTATCCGGTGCTAAAACTGGAAGCTGTGCAATGCTGTAACCACAGCCTGTGCCCCTACAGCAGGAGATATATGGAAATAAAGGTGGAGCATTGAGTAGGGCTCAAGGTCTCCTGAGACGGGCTAGCATGACTAGGTGAACCAGGGTACCCTATAGCTGCAAACCCTGGCCTCAGTGCTGCCACTGAAGTGTAAATGCAATTGGCCAGTGCTCATGGCTCTGGCCAGCACTGGGAGCCTTTTCTCTGGGGCTGGCAAAGCTGTTTGAAGTTGGGAAGTGCTCAGTAAGTGCTGAGGATTATCAGGCAGGTATTTCTGTGTTCATTTGGTAATGAAAAGCTTTACATTCCCCTGTACCTGGAAGCCCCTTTGATGCAGAGGACAACACTGATTCTCTGCTTCATTAAATCCCATTATAAGCATCCCCCTGCTCCCCTTAGCAGCTGACTCCACTTGAAATTCCGTCTGCCCAAACCATCAGTGGAGCTGAACTCCCCCCACCATCCTCCCCTGCCTCCAAGTTGTATTTTCTGCAGTACTGATTTACCAGAAAAGCCAGGGGAGAAGCCTCCCTGGGGAGCACACCTATCCAGATGCCTTTTTTTACCCACCCCCAACAAAAAGCAGGATGTTAAATTGACTGCAGGCAGTGAATCAGAAATTGTAATTCCATTGCTCTTCATCCCATGGGAATTCTCCTCTCTCTTGACAAAGGCTGGGTGAGAACAGCCCTTCCCAACTCCACCACCACCTGGGGATTAGAGCAAAATAAAGGGCTGGAGAGACGCAAGAGAAGAGGGGCTCTGGAGTCTATTTTCTCTCACTTTTCTGCCCCCACAGCATCCAGCAGGCAATATTGCCTTATAAGGCAGAATTTCTGATGCACTGGGAAGGGGAAAGGTTTATTTTGAGGTTTCCAGCAATGGTGTGAAATTCAAATCTCATTCAATAACAGCTGACTCGCTCAAGTATTAATTGATTTTGCTGCAAGGCTCCTTTGTGCCCCCTCGCTGCCTTTCCCCCCTCCTTCATGTGATGGGTGTGCCCACTGTGTTCTGCTGTCATTTCTGAGCATTTCTCTGTCCCAGGACCCCAGAACTTTCTCTGCTCTCCTTCTCCCTGCTTCTTTCACCAATTGGTTCTTCTCTTCTCCTTTATGTCTTACTTGTGCCTTCACTCCTGTATCTTCTCTTTGAGAGAGTCCAGCACAAAGCCACCAAGATGATGAAGGGAGTGGAGCATCTCCCTGATGAGGAAAGGCTGAGAGAGCTGGGGCTCTTTAGCTTGGAGAAGAGGAGACTGAGGGGTGACCTCATTAATGTTTATAAATATGTCAGGAGGATGGAGCCAGGCTCTTCTCAGTGATGCCCAAGGGTAGGACAAGGGGCAATGGGTGTGAGCTGGAACACAGGAGGTTCTGCTTCAACTTGAGAAGAAACTTCTTTACAGTGAGGGTGACAGAGCCCTGGGACAGGCTGCCCAGGGAGGGGGTGGAGTCTCCTTCTCTGGAGACATTCAAAACCCGCCTGGACACCTTCCTGTGTGATCTCATTTAGGTTCCTGCTCCGGCAGGGGGATTGGACTGGATGATCTTTCGAGGTCCCTTCCAATCCCCAACATTCTGTGATTCTGTGATTCTGTGTTTCTCATCCTTTTCACCTGAGGTGACACCTCTGCTTTGCATCTTACATTTTGTCTGGAGAGTCTTGGCTTTTTCTGTCCCATGTTGACTTTCTACCCTGCTCCCAATGTATCAGACAGGTCCTTCAAACCATCTTTGCTTCACTGCCCTCCAGAACAGAGTCTGACCATCTTGGCAGGTTAAAAAGCAAATAATCTGGAAAAGGGCATAAAACAAGTTGTTGTGTGGTAACACATAAAGCTGTGATGAATCTTACTCTGCAGCCGTATCGCCTTTGCACGCCTCATTCGCTTCCTCCCCTTGCTCATTGACTTATGCATTAAACAAGTTACTTAGGGATGGAGCTCCAGAGCTGCTGGAGCACTGAGTGAGGCCCTACAGTTGTCTACAGGCTGCTGAGCATCTGCCAAACACCTAG
The DNA here is from genome assembly GCF_000700745.2 of Antrostomus carolinensis. Classification (NCBI taxonomy): domain Eukaryota; kingdom Metazoa; phylum Chordata; class Aves; order Caprimulgiformes; family Caprimulgidae; genus Antrostomus; species Antrostomus carolinensis. The sequence goes on along the minus strand of NW_010296332.1, from coordinate 12,929 downwards.
TTGTGCACTCACACAGCTTTTTCCTGATGCTGGAGCATGGTGCAGCTTCTGTTGTGTGGTTTCAACCTTGCCATGTGCAGCCTATGCCTCCTGCACTCACGAGGAGAAGCTATGGGAGACCCACCACTGTGTGTGAGTCCACCAGGACTTTCCTGGCACAAAGAGTCTGTATGACTTTGGGGTTTTTAGGCAGTACCAACTTTATGGAATAATACAGCCTAAAATGGGATAAGCAGCTAGGGAAATCTTACTTTCAGGTCTGGTTGAGTGATGGGTTTCCTCTGAATGAAAATGTCAATGGAAAGTGATTTTAATGTTTCCCAAAGTATTTTCTATTCTTCATTAAAAAATTAAAAAGGGGGGTTTATCTGAAATGTTTTTGTTAAAAGTTCAACAGTCTGATCAAGGAGAAACTTTCACAAAAAAGAGAAAGAAGTAGTTTAGTAAAAAAATATCCAATTCTCTATCAAAATATAGCTTAACAGGGGAGATATTAACCAGCTGTAACAATATTGGATCAGGAGGGAAATAGCTGCAGATAGAATCTTATTTCTTGGAGCTGACTTTTCATCAAAACTCTCAAGTTTTTTCTGCCTAAAAATTTCAATTGAAAATGTGATTTCGCATCCCCACAGGAATCAGGTACTTTCTGAAATCAATTTGGTTTAGTCAAGAATCCAACTTTCCATCCAGAAACAGTTTGGCCATAAAATGCCTGCCTTTCTTGACACATTTCAAGTGACACCGTCTTCCCCTCCCCCCACATCCGTCTTGTGCACATCACAGAAACTGCTGTTGAATTTGTTCTGAAATACTTGTAGTCCCTGAAGAAGTAATTAAGTAGTTCTTGGACTTTATCCCTTCC
>NW_010296332.1:0-12019 GCF_000700745.2 Antrostomus carolinensis | reverse complement strand
CCCCCCCCCCCCTTTTTTTTTCCCACTTTTTTTTTCTGAGCATGATGAAAATCTCACCTGGGTCCACTGCACTTAACCACATGAACTTCCCATATTTAGTGGGAAGCTGTAATGAGTATAATTCCCTCAAATATTGATAGTTATCAAATTACTTGCACATTAATGGAACAGGCCTTAAGGAACAGTGTTTGCTGTAAATCTCTGGGCAGTGTTCTGTGTACAGAATAATCAATGGCACGTTATAATGTTTGATTGGCATGACTTTGCAACGATGCGTTACAACTCATGAGCTGTGCTACTTATTCCAAGTGAATGCCTGTTAAACACCAGGACACTATGGACACCAGCAAGAGAGCTGCATAAACAGGTTTTTAGGCTTTCAGAGGTTTCTCTGATCCCTACATGTGTATCTGCTCTGATTCTCATAATACCTTGACTGAGTTCCCAGGATGCCAAGGCAATGGACAGAGATGCCCTTAGCATTCTATAGGAAGAATCCACATGGATTCTCCATACGCAACATTTCAGGTTTCCTTAACATCAAAGGGACTGTTTGATCACTTCTTAATTTGACTTTTTCTGAGAGCAAAACCATCCCCACTTTGTGGTGAAAAAGGAGGTAGGGGATGCTGAAGAAAATGCTGTTTCATGCTGCCACCAAAGGCTTTATGAAGAAGCCCTGCCAAAGGCAAAGATCTGGTCAGCTGGGAGCCCCTTGCCCTGTGCAGGGGGTTTTGGCCTCAGGCTTCCTGTACGACGGCTTCAAAACAAATTTATAATTGGAGAATTAGGTGCCGCATGAGCAAAAAGCAAATAACAAATACCTATTTCACAAGGTCTTAAAAGCACTGGAGAGTTGGATTCATATAAAAGATAATGAACCATGGTAGATTTGTTACAAAGCTAAGCAGCTAATCTGGCATCCCCACAAAGTGACTGCTGTGTTTGCTGCTGCTGCTGACGAGGTTGTGTGCTGTGTTTGCTAATGAGATCCTGGATCAGGGTGTTTACCAGGAATCCCATTCAGCACAAGTTCAATTTGAATGAGTGTCAGTCCCTGCAAGACCCTGATTACTATCATGAGTAGAAGTAGTAGTAGCAGTACTGTGTGGTGCCACGTGCCCCAGCCATGCACCAGGACCATGATGCTACATGGCACACAGAGATAATGGCAGTGGAAACATCACAACTGGAACATCTCAGCACCTTAATGCTGGGGTTTGCCCATGGCTCTGATTGCACTGACTGCCACAGCTGCCTTGGGGTTTGGGAAGAAAACTGTCTCTTGTTTTTGGAAAGTTGCTCCTCTGAGCTGTGGGATTGGCAATGGCCTTTGGGAAACTACCACTTCCATGTGACCATCACCTCCCACCTGGTACACTGGGACCATAAGATGGATATGCCTGTAAGACCTGTTGCCATCTCTACTCTATGGTGATGGAGCCAAAGCGAGAACACACCTGGTACCAGAAAAGTTGGAATTTTCTTGCTTTGCCTTCAAGCAACACAGCCATATCCATGCAGCTGAATCACAGAGAGTCGTCCCAGTCTGCATGGAGTCCAGCACCGCCACAGAGTTGACTCCTATTTAGCTGACCCTGCTTGAAGGAAGAACTGGTGTCTCAAGCCTGTGTGTTTCTCTTGGCTATGAAGAGCAGTCCTGGACGACCCAGATACATGTACCTTTACTGCAGCCATCTCCAGGAAGTGAGCTGGATCTCACCTTCAGTGCTTGTGTCTCCATGGAAGGTTGGATTTGCCATACTTTCCAGCATGACTACTCCCAGCACATCTGCTTAAAAGAAAAAAAAAAAAAAAAAAAGAAAACACTGAGATTACTATATGCAGTTTGAGCTAACCCTGCCCCAAGAACTCCTGGTGGCAATGAAGGTTCCCCATTCAGCTTCATCCCCACTCTACACACAGCCATCAAACCCCATCTTTGTGAAGCTGGAGTATTTTCTGCCCATATGAGAGTGGATCTCTATCTCTGTTCATCCTCACTGTCCTTTTCTAAACCTTTTATTTATTTATTTATTTTTAATTCTCTATAGTCTTCTTGAAATGAGACAATGAGAAAGGCACATGGCCTTCAGGGTGCAGATGCTCCCTGGGTGTTTCACTTTATGCTGCTCTGGTCCTTATTCCTTACACTCACCAAGTGCTCTTTGCCTCCTGCTGATCAGAGTACACTAATGTCTTCATAGCAACATCAAGCTCTTCTTGAGCAGCAAGAGCTCATTTAGAGCTCACCATTTCACTCATGTGGAAAGGATTGATTTCACCATGTGCTCTCTTTTGCCTTTACCAACACTGGTTGTGCCATATAACTATCAACCCTTCTATATCATCAAATACTGCTCAATTTCTTCATAGACAGTTTTGGATTTGACTGTTCTCAGTAAGAGCACAACGTATGCAAATGTTGTCTCCTTTCGATTTGCTCCCTTAAAGGTAGTTTAGGAACATTATATAACACGAATCTCAGCACAGACCTTTGGGGGACACTACTGGCAACTAGTTTCATTTATTCCTGCTTTTTATTCGTCTCCTTTAACCTATGATACATTCCCACTTTTGCCAAGGCAGCCAGTTCATGAGGAGCTCCTCATGAGAGAGCATGCAGGATGCCTTTGAGAAATCCATGTGTGGCATATCAAGCTGGATCACCCTTCTCCACATGCCTCTCAGTTCCTTCAAAGAGCTCTCAGATTAATGTCTGAAGCCTTTCTTTCCGCTGTACATCCATGACTACTAATTTATGCTGCTCTACAGCTTTTTCCAATTTCACCAGAGCAGAAGTCAGACTTAATGCTCTTTGCTTCCCCAGGAGTTCATTTTAAAAATTGGCATCTCATTTGCCACCTATTCCTTTGGCAACGAGGCCAATTTAAGCAATAGTTACAAGCCACAGTGAGCAGCTCAGCGATTTCATATCTGAGCTCCTCTACAATGCTTGTGTGAATACCAGCTGGTCCTGATGATTTGTCATTATTCACTTTAATGATTCAGTCTAAAAATCCTTCTCACTGACACTTCAGTCTGAGGTTGTTCCTCTGACTTGTCTTTCCCACCAGCCAAAGGCTCCAGTCTCCATATTCTGGTGGAAAGAACTCAGATTTTCTGCTGTCATCTTACCTTAACAAGCACTTCTCCACACTTTGGTCACCTGTTGGCTTCTCCAGGTCTTCAGCAGGTTTTCTGATGGACTGTCCTTATCAGGACTATTAGCTGCTGAAGGACTGAGGAGAACTGAGGATTACAGAAGGCTTTGCCTTTTTCTGCCTTTTTTCCATGTAAGCCCAAATGCCCAGACAACTGATAGGATGTCCCCATGAGGAGCCATATGAAAATAGTTCCTTCAAGCTGGCCTTTGCAGCCAGCTGGGACAGCCCCAATCAGCCACGCATGAACGAAGCAGGCTATATCATCTGTCTAGAATTCCTACCAGTCCCTGGTGACCAGGCTTGGAAATTAAACATATGGCAGGCAGGAGCTTTTTAAAGAGTTTAAGGAGTCCTATGTCATTGTCTTTTAGTTTTTAATTTCTCCCTGACCCATAAATTAGAAAAAAAAAAAGCCTTGGGGGTAAAATGCAGTTTTTCCCCTAGTGTTACCTGTTCTGTTTGACATCCCTCCTGCGTCCAATCCCTTCCAGCAGAGCCTGGAGTTACCTACAAATCCAAACCAGACATTTTCCTGGACTCAGAACAGCATGTTTGTCTCATTGAGACCCAGCTTGGCTGAGGAACACTGAGAATGGGAGTAAAACAGGAGTACAGCTTTTAAGCACTATATGGGCAACCAAATCTCCATGATGCCACAGCATTCTTGGACCTCCTCTCCATCATACTACTTCTAAAAATGACTGAAGTCCTTTAAAGGCTGGGAAAACCTCTCCCCACTACCAGACTGTGTTACAAACACAACTCTTGAGCTCATTTTCTACCCAAGGCCAGGCCTTTCTGGTGCACAAATGTCTGTAACCCACAAAGAAATATTATTAGAGGAGTTTTCTGCACCTGCTTATGAGCACTAAGAAGAGATGACCACTGCTCACTGCTTGCCATGACAGTGACTTCATGTTCTGTTCCATATGGTCCCCTCTGATCTGGGTGCTGAGCACACAAACTCCTGGAATAAAGGGTTTGGACTGGCGTGAGCAGGGAGCTGCACAAGCTGCACCATACTGGCATCACACAGACAGCCATTACTCAGGCTCCTCATTAATGTTTAATGAAGAGAAATGCTTACTGAATTTTAACTGGAAAGAAACCACCTGGACTATTAAAGACACTGTCCTGAGCCTTCAGCCTGCTCCATTTCCAAGGAGACTGCTGGGACAAGTGGGCTGCAGCAGCAGAGGTAGACAAGGGGAGAATCTCCCCACCTTGCAATCACACAGGGCACACATGTTCATACTCACACTCTCACACATACACCCTTCTGGATATGCCTCATCAGCAAAGCTAGGAGCTTTGGGAAGTCCCTGTGGCATGAAGGCAGCACTCTGCAGAAACCCATGAAGGTGTGCATGTAGCAGGATGCTGTTGGTGGAAACCACAGCCTGAAGGTCCAGACATAAAATCTGTATCCAACCTTTTCCCAGACAGAGCTTCAAAACAAGGACATGTTTTGCAGGGCTCACTCCAAAAGGTTACTGAATGATGCTGCTTTGGTTGAAAGCAGCTTTAGCTGTCCACACAGGTCACAGATGCTGAAGCAAAACGTCCTAATGCTGGGGAATTGAGCTGTGAAACAGCCCCAGCTGCAGAATTTTTTGCCACCCTGTGAGTAAATGGAGCTTTTTGACTCTTGATTTTGGCCCAAAAGGGTGAGAAGGTCCCTTTGGTGGGTGACAAAGGGATCTTTGCTGAATGGTGCTGAGGACCGTGTGCCCTGGTTGTCAGTGCCTTCCACCTCCCAGGTTTCCAGAGGCATGGCTTTTGCTGCCATATCAATTTATTTGTGGGGTTAAATTTCCCTTCCTGAGTTATACACCACCACCACTTCCCCCCACAGCATTTATTCCTCTGGACAAATTTGCCATCCCTGGCTTAATAAAAGAAACAACCAGAGCGTTAAAAGCAGCCCCAGAAGTGTGAGCACCTCCACACAAATTCCAAAATGCCACTTTGGAAGTTAACACTTCATCTTTTTTAGCTGAGAAGGGTAAAGATCCTCTTCAATGCAAATTAGCACTGCAGCAAAGATGCCAAACCTTCTTTTCCTCCCCCAGTCATGGTAAGATTCAAGATTGCCGCATGATTAAGCCCTGGCAGCTTTCCCTCCCCTCCTTTTTCTAAAACAAACATTAAATTATGAAAATAAATGTAAAAAAATCCCTTATGCTACTGAAATCTGTATGTTATGGATCAAATGGACCGAAGTCAGAATATAGAAAATCAAAAGGTTACAGAGAAATATCAATTCTTCATCCTTCATTTCACAGACTTTAAATTAGTATTAAATGGTCACATTAAGAAGGCAGAATATTAGAGAAGGATTTTCTGAAATTTTGTAGGAATCCTTTTAGTCAGTAAAAAAGCAAATGTGTTAACAGCAAAATGTTTTGTAAATCCATATTTGTTTTGCAGCTTGTGCATTTATTAAAGATACTTGGCCAATGTCATGTTCTTTGGTTTCCAATTGTTGTGCTTTTTATAGTTTGAGGTTAATTTAAAGAAAAAAAAAAGGGATGTTCCAATTTAAAAATGAAATGTTTGTGGTTTGTCAAACAAATTTTCACTTTACCCAAAACAAAACCTTCTTTGAGTTTCTAGTTTTCCAGAAATTTCAGTTTCGGTTTTTCTTTAGCTTGGAATTAAATTCTCTGTTTCTATGCAAAAATCTGGATCTATACATAAGCTAGGACAGAGTTAAAGTTTTCACCAGCAAGTTTCTCCTTCTGTATTTTCTAGCTCTTCAATTTGCATCCTGACTTTGGGGAGCTTTTGACTTTTCTTGTTAAAATCTATTTTAGCAAATATTTAGCCAGCAAGTTAGTCAGAGTCATTTCTTCTTCCTTTCTTCTTCCTTTCAAGTGCAAAGCCCTTTTGTGATGAACTCTGCAGTAGTTGGTGCTTGAAACTAAAGGACACGTGCAGAGGCATTCTCCATACTCAACTGCTTAGTCCAGTTAAAAGCCTTTGCTGCTCTGGAAAATTGTCGTGTTGAATATTTTATCATGGGCCATGTGTTGGTTGTACCTCTACATCACTCTCATTCAGTTCTCAGTATGTTACTGCTTTCTTCATGGTCATGTTGTTGTCCTCCATCCCCAAATGTAATCACTGTCTCCGTGTGCTTGGGATGGTTGCAATGGACCAGAGCTCCACTGGGATGTCCTTGATGGAGTCCTTCTTCTTAGTTTGCTGGCTGTGAAGGGAAATTCCAGTGGAAAATGGGAGAAAACAGAGGTCTTTAAGGATGAAACCAAATATTTCAAGTGCTGAAGGACATGGAAGGGGATGGATTTACCATGAGCCAAAAACACATGGAAGCACTATGCTGTGTTCCATGCACTGATGGAGACCACTGCAACCAGTGTGTAGTCCATGGGAGAAGGGCAATGGACATCACCACTGGCACTGCTCACTGCATCCCTCACTTCTTTCTCACAGGCACCTGCGCATCTTGGGTATAAAGGAAAGACACCAGCCTGTGGAAGACAAATCCCCAAGCAGATGCCTTCACAGCACAATACAAACCCCATCTCTTCTCATAAGACTTTCATCACACAGGAAGGCAGAAGAGTATTTCTATTTCCTGGATAGATGATAACAAAAACACGAAAAATAAGAAGGAAGAGAGTAATGCCTGATTGGGTAAGCAAAGCTTCTGGAGCTACTCCTACATTTATTGTGGGAAGAGGCTGAAATAAATATTTCTCTTTCCCAGGAGCAGACAACTTTATTCACACTCCCAACCCTCTCAACAAACCAAGGCTTCCAAGTAGAAAACTTAAGAGTCACCACTGGGATTCAGTGAATCACTCACCAAGTGGCGAAGGAAGAAGAGGAACTTCCAAACCATGTCTATAAGTGGGCTGTTTTGGGACTATGACTGTAGTCAGATAAGCTATGCCAGAGCATTTGGTGAGGAGGACACAATCCCACTGCTCTGACTGACCATGATGGCCATGTCATAAAGCATACTTGAAAATAATGAATTTTACTAGCTGAGAAAAAATCTGTATTTTTTTTTTTTTTTCCATTTTAATGAGGATGCTGGAGTCCTGAAGAGATGCAGATATAAAACTGGAGTGAGCATACATGGACACTGAAGCTGGAAAAGTGCTGCCTGTTCTCTGGAGTGCAACACCCAGGTATGCACGTGGGTGAACCGTACACCTCACAGCTCAACCCAGGGGTAGGGCATTCACCAGTGCTCTTCCAGTCCTGCACCCAGTATTTCAGGAGTAAAACTGGAAACTAAGGGAGGAGCAAAGAAAAGAGATATTTATCAGCCCAAATTTATGCTTCTACAGTCTAGGCACATGCAGTCAAGCTAGAGAAAAAACAGAGGTTTCAGCATGCAAGTCACTGCCTTTGCCTACTTACATATCTCCCTTATAGCAAGACTGATGGTTTTCTGGCAGAGATTATTTCTCACTGTTGACCGTAATGGGACTCTAGATGATTACTCAGATGGAGACATCTCTACTCTGCATCAATGTTTGGGCAGATGAATCCTGCCAGGGTCCCAATCACTCTAACACATGCCTGTACACCAGGAGGGAGCACTCTGCCTTACATCATTAATGGCTCAGCATATCTGATGAGGTCAGCAGGGTAAGGATACTGTCTTTCTTGCCCCATAGCCCAGTGTAGGCTGTGTCCATCCAGCCTAGAGCTCTCTCTGAAGTTATAGGAGTGCTGGGTTTCCATCCCAGCTCAAACAGAAGCCAGGTGAGCAGCTGTGGAGTAAAACTCCCGTCCTGTAAATCAGATTAAAAACAACTCCCTCAAGATAAAACAATTCGCTTCTCGCCAAGAGGAAGTGTTTCATTTGGCATCTTAACCCCATATGAACAGTTTCACTTCACCAAAAACTCTATAAAGTCGTGGTTTGGGGTCAACCTCAAACAATTATTTTTTTCTGGATCACTGGCCAAATAAAGAAAACAATTACTGGCATATCTCTGCTTGTGACAATCAGACAAGGCAGTCTTGCCCTCCATTTGCAAAAACAGCAGAAGGAATTGAAAGATCTGAACCGTCACTAACATACACGCAATATTGCCAGCTCCTGCCTTCCAGGGCCCAGAAAAACAAGTGATTTTACAGGAAGCAGTAAAGTTAATTATTTCTTGAGCTCCTTTCCCTGGAGCAGTGAGGGAGGGGATGGGCTGTTATTCAGAGAATGCGTGTGGCTTGGAGATTCATGGAAAAGTGTGCTCTGATGCAGGGGTTAGCAAAGAAAAATGAAATGCAAGGAAAACAACAAGTCAGAGCCAGCATTGATGTTTCTAGGAAAGTGAGTGTAGCCCTCAGAGTAGGATGAACTGAATGAGAGTCCAGCACCTCTGTCAAGGGCTGTTCCCAATTAGACTTATTACAGAAGTGATCTAGTAATGACTGATTCCAGCCTGAAGATCTTAATGTTTAAATATTTGCAGTTTCTTAGGGACATTCTGGTGATATTTTTTAGTACACGCACTGGAGTACAGCTTTACTCTCATTGCTGCCATTTCTTTCTGTAAATGAGTCCCTGCAAATCAGGGAAATTCAGAAAATGGGAAGCAAATGCATTGCAAGTTCAGCGTAGTAAAGGAGAAATGCTTTCCAAGGCTGTTAGCTGCAGGCTCACATCTTTTTTCTAGCAAACCCTACAGCCCTCCTCCATGCAAGGGGATTCTCAATTGCAGACAGCACAGAGGATGCACTGTGTCTGTTTGTGCCCTTATCACCTGCAAATTGATGGTCAGGGATGTAGCTGCCAGGCAGGATACATGGGAATTGTGGGGTTTTGTTCACTGGTGGTTCTTGGTGTGATTTCCATTGTGATTTCCACTATGTCCCTTGTTGTCTCTGATGTAATTTCTTTCTCCATGGAAAGGGACAATCTCTTGAAGCAAATTAACTCTTGGAAGGACAAGGCTGAGACCAGTAATCTTGATCTTCACTTGCCCTTGACTTTTATATCTGGGATCAGGAACTAATTTCTCATGGTTTATGAAATGATGGCACATTTTACAGCAGGCTGCGCCCAGTGAACGAGAAATATTCGACCCAGAGTAATAGAAGCAAACACAAATGGGCCAGCCCGACATCCCACCTAGCAAGGATTCCTGATCTTGATATTTCTGCCTGAAATGTGAACTTATGGCTTAGCATTTCCTCTTACTTTGAGCTGACTGAAGGACTAGGGTCTACCAAGGCAACACCCAAGAAAATGTGGGGTTTGGATATGCCTCTGGTTGTGACATAGCAGCACACAACCTAAATTTCAGTCCTAAAATGCCATCTCAGGCTGCTGCCTAAAAATCTGCTGCTGTGGACTTCGTGCAGCCACAGCTCTGGATTTCCATGTAGGATCTAACCCTTCCAACATGGACCCCACAGTGCACAGCTTCAGTGTGTCTAATTTTTTACGGGTTCTAGCAAGAAGTCCAGCACTTCTTAAATAGCTAACTTTATCACAAATTGCAGTCTGTGCGTCATTTTCAGACGCTGTCTTCCATGCCTGTAATTTCCTACCACTGGATCTTGATCTGTCCTTATCTGCAAAATTAGACACTGTTTTGCTATCGGTAATCTGTGCCCTACGGGTGGATTTTTATGCTGTGACAATTATTCATAAACTTCACTTTAATAAACTGAAAGATGGAGCTCCATATGTTTGTCACACTCCGGCAGGTTTTCCAAACCTTGATTCATCCTCCTTGCAAGTCTTTGTCTACCTTTTCCGGCTTGACAACATATTTTAACAATGTGGATATCAGATATGGATCAAATAGCTTATCTTGCTCTCCCTAATATTGTATTCAGAAATCACACCACCTCTTTCTAGCCAGTTAGCATTTCCCTATGAATGAGTTTTTGGCTCACATTTACCCTCCCAGTTTCCTTATCTTAGAGAGAGCTTCCATTAGGTGGTTATCTCAAATCATCTCCAAACCATTTGTGGGGTTATGGCTTTACCATTTCCCATATCACAAGTATGTTCTGTGCTGTCTGTGCCTTGATTTAAGTCCTTGTGTCCAACGGGTTAAGATTTATATTGTTCACTTGAGCCTGCCTTAGTATCTTAGTTGTGAAGAAGTTAAGTGGTTTGGGGTTAAAAACAATTAGCAGCTCACTCTGTTGGGGCTGTGCAGCTTGGGTGGGGGTTTGCTACCTGGCATGGTCAAAGATTTGCCATGTGGGTTGACATGACAACACAGGGAAAGCAAGTAATTGCTTTACCAGCTTCCTCAACAAGATGAGAGGAAGATTTTAAGTGTGTGCTTTGAGAAAGAAGCTGCTAGCTACTGCATAATACAGTTTGGTTTTTTTTTTTTTTTCCTCTGCTGCTTTTATGTTTTCCATCATCAGCGAAGCATGGCTTTTGCCAAGGTACTTGATTCTTCCCTTGTCAGTGGAGAAGGGCAAGTCACGGAGCACCTGGCCAGTTTACTTGCTGCTTCCCAGGCTTTTGGAGGAGAACTGAGCCACTTGACAGCTAAAAATTTACACCCAGCCCCTGGTGCTGCAATCTGGTGCCTGCAGTGCTCACAGAAAGCTACTCTCTTCCTACAAAAAAGCTGTTAGAGCCTCAGTTTGGGCTCTCTTTGATCTTCACCCAAACCAGGGTGGACAGGGCTGTTGTGTTTACCTCACCATTGTGCAGGTGTGAGATTTGGACGCTGTACAGAAAATTCATCCTGCAGCTGGAGAAAGATGCACCAGAGGAATTTCTAGCTTTGCTCTGAATGGGACAGCAAGAGAGGCTGTGCAGCAAAAACATTTTGCAGCTTGCTGAGTGCATCACCACTGGGGTATGATTAATGAAGGGCCAGCTGCAATGGTAGAGACACATGGCTCAGATGGACACAAAAACACCCCAGCAGTTCCAAGAACTCTCAAAAAAACTGCATGTCAGCCAGGGTCTTTGGAATTACCTCTTACAAAAAGGTGACAATACAGCAATTACCTGAGGCAAGGTTTGTGCAGAAATAATAGCCCCGGGGAAGAAAAAGCACCCAGGGTGAAGGGTGCAGTATCGCTCCTTCCAGCTGCATGGGATCCATCACAGCAACACCACTGCCAAAGCCATCTCTCGAGATCAGAACCAAACTTGAACTGTATTTTAATCAAAATTCAGTCACATTAGGAAAGAAATATGCTTTTAAGACAAATACCCACTGCAGGGGGAAACAGAAGTTAATTGGTTTGCAAAAGACCAAGAACCAAAGGCCAAGGCCAAGAACCCAACATGTGCCCCAATGGGTGAACCATGGGTCAAGCAGCAGCTCAAGGCACAATCCCAGCAGTTTGTTACTCATCTTATGGGCTCCTGCTGCCTGGCATTTGCCAGTGGAGACCAGTGAATGAAATAGTTGTAATTCCATTACAAATTCATAACCAGAGGGGACTGTTATGCTGATCTTTTCTGATCTCCTGCTTATCACAGGGTGATAGCCATCCATTGCGTTTTATGGCTCAAGAAGAACAGCTGCTCCAATAAGGTGTTAAATCTTTAACTAAATACTGTATCTCCACAGAATCCTCCATGTTTAAAAGCTGTGGGATAAACTTTGCACTTTGCTAGGGGAGTGGGAGAGAAGAATCCTCTTTATCCTGGGAAGTTGTTCTTATTACTTGGAAAGAGGGTAACACCCCCTGCACACAAAGCATCTACTCTCTGGCCAGACTCCAGTTTCTAAATATTCTCATCAAATGTGAACGCAAAAGAAAGATACAAGGAGGGAAGAAAAATTAAGAGGAATCAGGGCACAAAATAAGATCATAGAATCACAAAATGTTGGGAGCTGGAAGGGACCCACAAGTCCAACTCTTGTCCCTGCACAGGACAA
>NW_010296331.1:0-31989 GCF_000700745.2 Antrostomus carolinensis | reverse complement strand
GGCTGAGGTACTTCCATGCTGTCAAAACAGAGATACCACTCCAGTTGCCTTAGCAGCTCAGATGTCCCTGACACAGAGGCTCTTTAGCATAAAGCCTGCAGATGAGAGAAAGTCAACTATAGTTTTTCTTGTTTATGTGGAGTTTTTTCCTGTTTTTTTTTAATATGCATTTTTAAATTAAAATGCAGATGGTGTATCTTAAATATTTTGGGGTATTTTATACTACTTTGTAAATAATCCTAGACTCACTTTGCAGGCTGACACAAAGCGTAGACAAGTAAGAAAATTTTCTTCTCTTTTCTTTCTGTATACTTTACACAGGAGTGAGGCACATAGGGAGGAAGAGACAATATCACCCAAAACTGTGTTTCAAAAGAGGTGGCAGAGGGGATTTGCACCAGGCTATTCGGGTGCCTGTTCCAATACATTGCTATGAGTTGGTTAGAGGCAGTCAGCAGTTGAAAGCCATCAACAGTTGTCTCTGCAGAAAATCACTGAAACCAACATGAGATTGAACTCCTAGAGGGCAACTCCAGGGTGATCAGAGCTTGGCACTCCCTCAGAATCACAGTGAGGCTGCTTGGAAAGGACTGTAGACATCTCTATCTCAACCTTCCACTTGAACCAACACTATTGACAACACAACATGACAACAGCCAGAAGACTGGCAGGAAAAGGGGAATCATGGAAAAAAAAAAAAAAAAAAAAAAAAAAAAAAAAAGAGCTAGGGGATGGGAAGCCCTGGGAAGTAAAGAGTCAAAAAGAGAGAAAATTCAGGATGAAGGAAAGGACATGAGCAACCTTATCTAGTTGAAGATGTCTGTGCTCATTGCAGGGGGGTTGGACTACATGACCTTTAAAGGTTCCTTCCAACCCAAACCATTCTGTAATTCTATGAAAACCAGGACACGTATTGCATAGACTTGAAGGCTGTCCTCCTTAGAAGAGTCTTGTGTCTGCTTCTGGACTCTACAAGCACCAAAGCATCATATCCCACTATGCCCCAGATGGTCTGCTGTTTCTATGAGCTTCATCTACCATGGCATATCAATCTGCTACCTCATATCTTAAATTTGTGTGTACTTTCCTTGGGCTCTGTATCAGCTCCTACAACAATGAGAAGCTGGTTGTGAACCCATGTTATCTGAGGCAAGAGCACAATGAGTGAGGATACTCAGACCGATTTGAAAGTAAATGAACTCATACTTCCTCATTGCTGTCTCTACAGTCATGAGCCTCCCTCTCCCATGAACATTTGAAACTTGGCAGCTCGGTTTTGCTTTGCTTGTTATTGGGAGTGATTGCCCTGGCAGGGATCCTGAACCAGCACACCACATGCAGTGGGACATTCTCTGCATCTCATTCAGAGCCTTAGGGAGCCAGGTTTCCACAAAAGAAATTGGGTTTGGAAATTCCTTACCCTCCAGTAGAGCGAATGCATGAATATTTCTACTCCTGACCTGATTTTCCATCAGTTCCAGGGGGTATTTCAGTTCTTTATTTCTCCTGATTAGTGGAGGGGAGACTTCTTTGCTTTGCTCTTTCTTTTCCAAGTTCACTGGCTAGCTGGTTCTGAATGTCCTGGGTGTTTCCTTGTCCCCTCCCCAGTGACCCTTTCAGGAAGTTTCCCACTTAGGATTTTGATCCATTTTAAATAGCTAGTTACTCCCAGCTTGTTTCTCTACCACTCCCTTCTAAGGTCAGCCCACGAGAAGTGAGAGGGGGTGGAAATCAACTCATTCAGCTCTTGGATGCTATTCCAAGAAAGAAGGAAGCTCACCAGTCACAGACAATGATGCTTTGTGTTCACACACCAGATCCATTTGATCATAGTCTTTCCCTGACTCACCTAATGACTTCACCTTTCCTTTCCTCAGGAGATGTCCTAAATCATGAGGAAGATGGCAAGGATGCAGCTAAGATAAACTTCATGCTCTGCAGCTGTCCCTATGTGTCTGTAGGTAAGATGTCTCTCATGCCACATTCACAACAGTTATGCAAGCAGGTTTTGTTTAGGCACCTCCCCATCCACAGGGACAGATTTCTTGGCCTTCACATCTCCCACAACATTGCATAAGCTGTGGGCCATTCTCTATGTCTTAATGGACAAAGTAAGCTCTAATTTCATAGAATCATAGAATGGTTGGGTTGGAAGGGACCTTAAAGATCATCTAGTTCCAACCCCCCTGCCATCAGCAGGGACACCTTCCACTAGACCAGGTTGCTCAAAGCCTCATCCAGCCTGGCCTTGAACACTTCCAGGGAGGAACAGCCACAGCTTCTCTGGGCAACCTGTTCCAGTGTCTGACCACCCTCACAGTGAAGAATTTCTTCCTAATATCTAAGCTAAATCTTCTCTCATCCAGTTTATAACCATTATCCCTTGTTCTATCACTACCTGCCTTTGTAAAAAGTCCCTCCCCAGCTTTCTTGTAGGCCCCAGAGTTCACCTGCAGCTTTCACCTGTTCAAGAGTTCAGTTCAATCAGTTTGGATGCTGTGTGAGCATTGCCTCAGACCCATATGCAAACAGATGTGGACTCAATATCCTGCCCAGCCTACCTCTGATCAGCTTGCCAGGTCCACCCAGGAAGATGGGAAGGGAGAAGCCACTCTGTGGCTGCACTGACTCTCCCTCAGGTTGGGAGTAATTTCACCCTGGTTGCACAATGTCTTCAAAAGACGAAGTGAGGAATGTTTGCAAGAGTTTTACCTCTTTTACAACTGGCAGCTGGCATTCGAGTTCCCACCATGCAGCAAAGCTGTAGTCACTCTTCTTAGGTTCCGTGTAAATACAAGCTGAGTAATAACTGTGTAGCAGGGAGGGTTTTCTCATTCACTTGTCCCTGAGAAGCATGGCTCCAGTTGTATCACGAACACATCATTCACCAGTAATTCCAGAAATAAGGAGTAAATTACATTTTGAGTCATATGGCCACTGATTGTCAAAAACATCTACCTCAGTGCATTTAATTCCACAATAAACTCTTGATTTGCTTGGTCAGTCCATCCTGACAATGAGACCTTGTGTATCAGTGATGTGATGTGTGGTATCAGGGTATCCAGGTTCTTCTCTTTCTTTCTTCTTGCATTAATATATAACTTCCTCCAAGCAATCAGTCTGAAAATACCAGCTAGTGTGGGGGAGCACACTGTCAATCCAACAAAGAAACAAAAGCTCTTCTATCAGACCTGTGTTTTTCACAAAAAATGTGGTTATAAGAAACTGCTTTTTACAATCTGATCCTAAAGATCAGATTATTCAGGTCATGAACAAATAAGAATGAAAACTGATTACTTCATGCTTGAAAAAGGAGTTATTTATCTCTATTGGTTTCCACCTTATGGTGAAATCCATACCTACAGATTAAAATATTAAGTGATAGTTGGTGTTTTATAAATAAAAACTGATTTCACAGTTACCTATTACACTTCCATTATGAGGCACACTTAACATGGTATAAAATGTTTGACCTTTTATTTATGCAGCTACAGCTCTGCTGGGAACCTGAAATCCCTGGGAAAAGACCTCTGGCAGTCATCTGGTTCATAATCCTGCTCTGACACAGGATCAGCTCAACCTGCACCATTCCTAGATCAGCAGGCGCAGAGAAGGTCGTTCACCAGCTCTTCCATACCATGCATATTCTTTGCCTATCCAAGAGTGGCCACGATGGGTACTCATCCAGAAACTTGTCCATATGTAACAGGTCTTCCTCCTCCTCCTCAAGGCTTCTGGAGCTGCCACGCTTGGATAGTCCAAAGTAATCTTTGCAGACTCTGCAGTCATCACCAGTGGCTATGCTGAGGAGACCGTCCAGAGGATGACATTGCCACATTGTTGTTCTTGGTTTTCCCTTCCCTTCCCTTCCCTTCCCTTCCCTTCCCTTCCCTTTCTGTCCCTTGCAGCAGCACCTTTGGCCACCTCACACTCTCTCTTTGTCTCTCCCTCTTGGGCCACTTGCACTGCTGGTATCACTGACCTCTGCCTACTCCATGGTCACAAATGCGTCCAAGTTGCCTTGCTGCACCACCAAGATGAGCTCGATGGAGAGGGTTCTCCTGAAGTTCTTGGTCAGCTTGAGCCTACAGAAGACTGTGGAGGGCAGCACTATTAATTTGCCTCTGTCCTCCTCATCCACATAAGTGCAGGCTGCTGTCATCAGCACCTGGAGCCACAAGGCAGTTTTCTGCAGGTCAAGGTAGGAGCCGATGCAGAGGGTTTGTAGGAGGCTGGCTGCCTGGCTGCTCATCAGCTCATGCTCAGAGTGGTGGAGGAAGCAGAGCACGTCCCCCAGCTGCTGCTCCCTTGTGCACATGCACTCCAGTTCCACACGCAGGCGGGAGTTCTTCTCTGGCCTCTCCCCTTCAGTGCCCAGCTCGAGGTGGAAGGAGTGCCCGGGGGAACCAACCAGGAAGGACCCCTGGCAGCAGACTCCCCAGCCTCCCCAAGCAATCTCGATTTAATTGAGAACTTCCTCAACCAAAGCATTATCTGCCTGCTTCTACTAAAGAGCTACAGCAGCTGTGGCAACCCCACACAGGTCTTCTGCCAGATGGGCATGTTCCCCTGTGGGTTATGTGGGTATCTCTTTAGCCAAAATCTCAGGAAATCTCACTAAGAATCTGTCAGTAAGGGGTCTGACTTAAAAATTATCTAAGAAGGAGAGAGCTCTTTAGATGAATACAGAGCTATCCATCTCCTGTTCAGGAGGGTATTTAAACGTGACCCTTGAAATTCAGCTCTCCTGATTGCTTGGTGTTAGATGAATGCTAAAGTACTCTGCTGAATTGAGCCCAAACACTTGTGTTTGTCTTCCTTAACCAGCTGAAGCCACATTAGTTAAAGAATTTGGACAGCACAGGAAACCTTAAATTATCCATCAATCAGTAACAGTAGAGTTAATCCCTGTGCTTGATTTCCTGCATCTCTGTGAGGTTAAGTGCAAATACAGCATTACCACAAGTGAGCCCTATGTCATCTCCATACCAGTCCAAATAGATGGGGTTTTAACATCAGGCATATGGCTACCTCTTCCATTTCAGAGTCAGACCATAAGTTAAACCTCACTTTTCTGGAATGGGTCATTATTTCACGAGGAGATCCATCACCAAACACAATATACAGTTTTAGGTAAAAAAAGTCATCGTAGGCTTCATCTACAGCACCACAAAGCAGCCTTAGAAAACTTCCCAGAACAGGAATGCTCTATTTTGATTCTGACAAAGGTGAGGGATGTGAGATCATGAGGGATGCGAGATCATGGGAGATGCAGCCATTTTGAACAGGTTATAAAATGTTACTAGATATCACACAATGATTTCAAGTTCTTGGCAAGCTGGTTATGTAGCCTGGGTTAGGGTAAACTTGACTGTTGTGGGTCTATAAGTATCTGCAATATATCTTCACAGAAGAATAACATACAGGAAATGTATGCAATTCCAACAGTGACACCCAGTTGAACCGTATCCTGGACTGCATCAAGAGCAGGTTGAGAGAAGTGATTCTCTCCCTCTACCCCGCTCTCATGAGACCCCATCTCTAGTGCTGCATCCAGTTCTGGGGCCACCAACATAAGAAGGACATGGACCTACTCGAGCAAGTCCAGAGGAGGCCACAAGGATGATCCGAGGGCTGGAGCACCTCTCCTACGAGGACAGGCTAAGAGAGTTGGGGCTGGAGAAGAGAAGGCTCCAGGGAGACCTTCTAGCTGCCTTCCAGTACCTGAAGGGACTACAGGAAGGCTGGGGAGGGACTTTTTACAAGGACAGGTAGTGATAGAACAAGGGGAAATGGCTTTAAACTAAAAGAGGGTAGGGTTAGATTAGATATTAGGAAGAAATTCTTCACTGTGAGGGTGGTGAGACACTGGAACAGGTTGCCCAGAGAAGCTGTGGCTGTTCCTCCCTGGAAGTGTTCAAGGCCAGGCTGGATGAGGCTTTGAGCAACCTGGTCTAGTGGAAGGTGTCCCTGTTCATGACAGGGAGGTTGGAACTAGACAATCTTTAAGGTCGCTTCCAACCTAATCCATTCTATGCTTCTATGATTTTACTTGTTGCAAGAGAAATTAACTGCTATCTAGCACAGAAGAAACTTTAAGGCGGTCAGGTCTTCTCAGGGCTGCCTTCACGTTTGCTAGCTCCAAAGCTCTGGTGCTCAGAAACTAGACATCTGCAAAGGCAAATGTGATTAATTCCACATAAATTTCAGATAATTTGCTGGCTTATGCAGTGTTTCAGCCAGCTAAATTTGCCTCAATAATTAATGCATTTACACCAGCAAGCAGCCTTCCCTATGAACCATTGTCAACAATTGTCACTAGCCTTTCACATATCCTTCAGTAACCAAATATAAATAAATATTGTTCTTCAGAGACCATGCCATTGTGGTCCAGGCCACAGTCTAATTAATGAATGATGTTTTCAGTAAATTACTTCTCTCTTTCAGTATTGATTTAGGATGATTGTTGACCAGGGGGTGCCTTTAAGCATTTAACATCTTGCATAGAACATTTTGGTTGTTTGGAATATAATTTTAGAATGGTATTCAGATACTGTGTAGCACTAAGATGTGGAAAAAACAAGGACAAGTCACTAGCTATGCCTGAGACAAAGAAGAAGATTTTTTTTTTTTCCTATGGAATATGTGCCATGCACCATTGTTCATGTCCCAGAAGCTGCCAGCGAGTGCAGAGCTGGTAAATTAACCTGAACAGAACTGCTCCTATAGTGCTGAATTAGCATGGACACCTCCATCATACACCCACTCTGATGGATCAGACACCAAGGGTCCCTTCATCCAAACCAGTAACATAAGAACCAAAACTACACCTTTGCTTTTTACCATTCTCCTGCCTTCTCAGTCAAATACCAGCCAAAATCAGCCTATCACTGCAAAACAGTCCAGCCTGATGCAGCATAAATCATGGTGGAAAACTGTTCACCAAATGCCTTCCAGGCCACTGTAGCTTGAGGAATCATTTGGCTGGATTTCCTCTCACCCCTCAATTGGGAGCAAAGCAATTACACTCAAAAAGAGAAGTCCCAAAAGTGAGGATCTGCTTTTCACCAAGATGTAGTTGCTGACTGAAAATTCCTTAGATAAAACCGGAGTGGTTGCCAGTAGTGACCACTCTAATTAAAAGCAAAACAATTTTAATTACCACTGTTTTGCTTCACACAATGTCCTGCAGCAGTCACCTTTGTGATGGACACCTAAGAGGCCTCTACTCTGCAAATGGTGTCTGCTCAGGCGATGCAAGGTTTTGTCTGTGAAGAAGCTGGGATTGGCTGATCCTCCACAGAGAACAAATCTCAGAAAAAAAAAAAAGACAAGACTATCACTATTCTCAGCACAGAGGATTCAAAGCAGAAAGCTGGCAGTATGTGTGCATGGAGGAGAGGACGAGCAGTGTGTGGGTGCCAGGGAATGCAGCATCTCACTTCCAGGGCAAAATCAGCTTATATTCGAAGCATGACATGACCACCTCCTTCACTGAGGGCTATATCCTTTGCCTGCCCTGGAAAAATTACCATGACTCTAAAGCTGGCAATGGCTTGTGCAGCAAAATGTTGCCCTTAAGCAGCAGGCACAGCTAGTCAGTGTCTGCTGGCTCAAGAGCAAGCAGAAGCCCTTAGCTTCATGTCGCAGAGCACTGAACTGCTGCTGAGAGGTACCAACCAACCACTGTGACTCTAGTTCACGGTGTTCATTTAGGATGCTCACAGTTTACTTTAAAATTATTAAATCTGCAAAACTGCCACAAGGACCAGTTGTAGCTTCCCCTCCCCCTCCAGCTGCACATTCTTGCCTCCTCTGCTGCTCTCATCAGATGGTGACCTGACTCACAGACCTGAGCCATCTGAAAAGCAACCACACTCTTGTGTTGGTAGGGTTAGGTAGCATGAGCACATGGCTGAAGGGGGGATAAGTGTGAAGGGATAGGGTAGGATTAGTCTTTCAGCAGCCATGCAAACTTAGATCAACTCCAACTAGCCAGGAGGGATCTCACCCACGCTAGATCTCCAAGTCCATTGCAGAGTCTGCGGGGAGCACGCACAGGGCCTTGGGAGCTTACGGGGAAGTGCATCTAATTTCACAAGATAAAGAGCTGTGCTCTGAAAGTGCTGACAGCTCCAGCATTCATGTTGGGGAAGAATCCTGCTCAAAGGTTCCAATTCAGCCTTGTTCATCAAATGCAGTTTGAGTCACAAGGTACTAGAAACAGTAAAATGGAAAGGACTTTGGCTTATATCCTAGCAGTCAAAAAATGTGAGAGGTAAGATTTCAACTGTAAAGTTAGCTTAGCAGTTCTGTCAATAGAAAATATTTTCCACACTTGCTGTTTCCACTAATCTTTGTAGCAGCACCACACTGATTGCTCCATCAAATACACTCCAGAAGAGCAGCCAGGTCAACACAGCAGCATAGGTGAATTCAAGCACACCGTCTCATGTTGCAGTCACAAGGGCTTGTGCTTCTCACTTTGTCAGGGGAAGTCTGTTCACATAATCAGGTTGGAGAAAGCCTGATGTTGCTGCTCTGGGAAGGAGATCATAAGCCCACATGCTCTGATCAGGTTCAGGATAGGTGTTTGCAATAGCACATTCACCAACCAGATCTTGCAGTTCTTTGGAGATCTGAGATGAACAGAGGTGAAGATTTGACTTCTTATCAAATTAAAGGGTTAAATGTAACCTTGTGAAAGAGCTCACTTCCCTTAAGGATGCAGCCTACAGTGTCTTATTGGGATCTTTCAGATCTGCTCAGTGATTACATCCTTTTTTACAGGGAGTAAAGTTATTAGCTGTCATATAAAACTTCAAAGCAAAACATTTTTCATCTTTGCTCGCATTTGTTATTTAAGACACTGGACTCCTCATGCTACATAAATCATACATAACAAACCATTTTAAAGGATGTTTTAATTTATGCTCCACAAATCTGCATAGGCATCCTCTTTGACACATTATTAAAACCAATAAACACATGCCTATAACGGAGAACTGCTGTAACAGCACTTGGCTTTTCGACCAGGGTATCAATTCTCCCTTTGTGTGCAGGAAAAGGGGATATTTAGTTAATTGTGCTTCCTTCTCCTGGGCTCTGCCGTTTCTGCTGTTCCCAGTCATGCTCCACAGAGTTCAGAGGATGTCAGCTTCACTGCTAATACTCCAGGAGCTGAACCTTGTCGGGATCAGCCAAGGATTTCATCAGCAGAAGGTCAGTGCAGACACCTCCCTTCCTGTGGGAAACTCTGCTGAGAAGCGGCTGCCTGACCTGGTGCTCTGCAGCAGGGAGAGCCCTTTCTGGAATTGGGTCTGACTAGAGCTACCAGAAATCAAATCACAGGCATTCGAGCATAATGCAGAGAGCATCACACACCACTGAACCACTAGAACTGCAAAGCTGTGCCTACACAGGCACTCACTGGGCTGAGATATACAATATGCCTCGGCAGCAGCTGTGTGTGAAAGGATCCGAGAGCAGCCTGGCAAAACGATTGAAGGAGAAGAATCATTCCTGGCAGTTTTCTCTACGGAGGTACATGCGCACAGAAATGGGTACACATGCACGAATGTGTCCATACGCACAGGCAGGCTCAACAGGCAGACAAGCACATAAAGATACAGCGGTAACCCAGACAGCATCCTGTGCAATTACTGACCCGTTTCTCCATGCTGTGCTGTGGTTTCTTTGGAAGTTATTCGTGTTCAGCCTTGCGAGAAGACAGAAAGTCCTTTCAGCAGCGAGGTCTGAGTAGCATGTTCTGCAGCATGTTGTTTATATGCTGGGGTTCCTGCCTACCCCAAAATTCCACCTGTTATAAGCCACTAAAAGCAAGTCAGGATCTCAAAAGGAACAGGTTTTTTGGATCTCCAAGGTGTTATATTAAATAAGTAATTTTTTAAAAACCCTGTTCATGAAAAATAACACTTTCTGGCTCAACAGAACTTTTTCCTAAGCTTTTTTTTTTTTTTTTACACATACTGAGTTCCCTCATCAGTAATGCTGTGTGGGCCACACAATGGGATCCTGCTTCTGACTTTAGTAGCAGCCCATAAGGTTGTGGATGCCTCGTCCCTGGAAACATTCAAGGTCAGGTTGGACGAGGCTCTGAGCAACCTGATCTGGTTGAAGGTGTCCCTGCTCACTGCAGGAGGGCTGGACTAGATGACCTTTAATGGTCCCTTCCAATACAAACTGTTCTGTGATTCTATGATTCTATAAGCCCAGAATCAGGACCTATGTGCAAACCCTCTACATAGCATCTCTTCAGTTTGTGGTGTCTAGTAAATGTTTACTCCTCCTGGCTGTCCAGTGAGAGAGTAAGAGCCATTCTGCTCAACTCCAGCCTCTTCAGTAGAACTGTCATGATGGAAGATATCTTCATCAGTGAGAAAAAGAGAGCACAGTCCAGTCTGCTGAGCTCAAACTAATTTTGTGAGGACGGTATATATTTAAAAAAAAAAAAAAGTCAACCCCAAGAGCTTCATTTGGTGGCCAGTAAGGTTTGTATCAGACATTATTCAGCAGCAAACAGAACATACAAGAACATCACTTTCATCAAGTTACAAATGGCTTAAGAGGACAGAACCAGGCCTTTAAATAAATGGTGGTTTTATTTAAAAGCAGGCAAAGTATTTGAATCACAATATATTCCTTACTAAGAAATATAACAGGAGCTTTGATGGGTTAACCCTGGCTGGACACCAGGTGTCTATCAAAGCCCACTCTATCACTCCCCTCCTCAGCTGGACATGGGAGAGAAAATATAACGAAAGGCTCGTGGGTCAAGATAAGGACAAGGAGATCACTCAGCAGTTACTGTCTCAGGCAAAACAGACTCAACTTGGGGAAATTCATTTAATTTATTACTAATCATAGAATCATAGAATCATAGAATGGTTTGGATTGGAAGGGACCTTAAAGATCATCTAGTTCCAATCTAGTTCAAATCAGAGTAGGGTAATAAGAAATAAAACCAAATCTTAAAACACTTTTCCCCCTCCTCTCCCTTTTCTCCTTGCACAACTTCACCCCCAATTCACTCTACCTCCTCCCCTGCGGTGGCACAGGGGGACGGGGAATGGGGGTTGGAGTCAGTTCATCACAAGTTGTCTCTGCCATTCATTCTTCCTCACACTCTTCCCCTGCTCCAGTGTGGGGTCCCTCCCACGGGAGACAGTCCTCCACAAACTTCCCCAAGGTGAGTCCTTCCCATGAACAACAGTTCTTCATGAACTGTTCCAGCCTGGGTCCTTTCCATGGGGTGCAGTCCTTCAGGAACAGACTGCTCCAGCGTGGGTCCCTCCAGAGGGTCACAGGTCCTGCCAGCAAACCTGATCTGGCGTGGGCTCCTCTCTCTACAGGGCTGCATGTCCTGCCAGGAGCCTGCTCCAGCATGGGCTTCCCACAGAGTCACAGCCTCCTTCAGGCCTCCACCTGCTCTGGTGTGGGGTCCTCCGTGGGCTGCAGGTGGATATCTGCTCCTCCATGGGCTGCAGGGCAACAGCTTGCCTCATCATGGTCTTCATCACAATTTACAGGGAAATCTCTGCTCTGGTACCTGGAGCAACTCCTCCACCTCCTTCACTGACCTTAGTGTCTTCAGAGTTGTTTCTCTCTCACATTCTCAATCCTCTCATCCTGCTGTAGTTGTGCAGGGTTTTTCCCCTTCTTAACTAAGTTAATCACAGAGGCATTTCCATGATCACTGATGGGCTCAGCCTTGGCCAGCAGTGGGTCCGTCTTGAAGCCGGCTGGCATTGGCTGTGTTGGACATAGGCGAAGCTTCTGGCAGCTTCTCCAGAAGCCACCCCTGTAGTCCCCCACTACCAAAACCTTGCACAAACCAAATACAGGAGCAAAACTGGAACATAATGAAGAAGGAATTAGGAAATGAAGCAACATGAAAGACACTAACAGATGGCTATATTAGGGGATCCTATCCTGCACCTAAAAGGACATATCGCAGAAGAACATTCTTGACAAAACAAGCCCTAACAAAGATGACTAAGGCAAGGAATTCACAAAGGGATTTCTGAGAGATGGAGTTATCCTGACTTCTCTCCCCTTCAAATGAGAGTCAATATACAGACAACTGCTTTGCTTAAACAATCAGTCTGTTGAACCTGTTGCTACTGAACAGTTTTGAAGGTTACGTCATAATCTCTGAAGTGTCTAAAGGAGATGTTTTCATTTATGTATTTGCTCAAATCGTTGAGCTATATGGGTTTGTTCTAAGCTGTTGGTTTTTGCAATGTTTAAAAATAGGTTGAAAAAAATCTTTTTATTAATGCATGGAGAAGAGGAGCAGCATTTCTACATTTCCTATGCTAAGTTCATGCGCTGCACTAAAATTAACAAATGGTTTTGAAATATCAAACTGTATATTGAAAAGGATAATAAAATAAGGCTAATATTTGGCTAATAATGACCCCATAATAGTTCCTAACTAATAAAAGAGTAAAGTCTTTGTTGCATGTGCATTAACAACAATAGCTGCGTTCCACACGCGCCACTGGTAAGATTTGCTTTTCTGGTTATTTCTTTTTCAAAGTCCCTTAGAATTAGGTCCTAGATGCCTTGGTGTTCACAAGTCACACAGGAGAAACCTGTTTCTCCCAAACACATCACCACACTCTCTCTTTTGACTTTGTGGCATGCTGGACTTGTGAGCATCGCCGAATTGCCTGAGTTTCCTCAGTTTTGACAGGCCAGCTCGTCTCCAAGCAGTTCCTAGAGCTGTCAAAGCTGTCAGATGAGGCAAGGACTGTGAGGGAGCTCTGCCACTCAAAAATGAGTGACTTTCAGGCACTCATAACATTATATCTGATGATAGACTATCTGACTTAAGTCTTTCTGCCCACATTTAATATCTAGTTTGCGGTAAAGACAGCCCACGCATGCACTGACATGCAGGTGAGGTGGCTGATACTAGACCAGGATGGAAGTGTGCAATCAGGAAAACTCCATCATGACCAGAAAGTCATACCACTTGCAATCTGCCAAGCAAGCCAATGATTTTTATGTATTTTGATGCATTTTGAGCTGCACTTCACAGAATCACAGAATAGTAGGGGTTGGAAGGGACCTCTGGAGATCATCTAGTCCAACCCCCTTGCCAAAGTAGGTATATCTAGAGCAGGTTGTACAGGAACATGTCCAGGTGGGTTTTGAATATTTCCAGAGAAGGAGAGTTATGTTTCTGATGTGGGGTCTGTTTGGATTCTCTTTTTTGAACCTTAAATCCATACATGTTTATTAAGATGAAGCAGTAACCTAAATACACTGAGTTCCTCTTTCTGTAGATTGAAAATGCTGCAGCTCAGATTAATGCTGTCTAAAGTCCACTTAAGTTTCTGTGCTTAAAAATTTCCATTGCTGATCTGAAGCTTTAGATTTTGCCCAGCCATTATAAAACACAAGGCATAGGGCCAAACATTAAAGTGTATGAAACTGGCTTTAGTTGTCACCTGGAAGATCATTTAACAATAAAGGTATCACTGATTAGAGACAAAGAGGTAGGACAAATACCTTTGGACCACACCAGACCAACGCAGAAGTAAAAAACTTAAGCTGCAATTTTCCTCTGTGAAAAGACTGACTCTTGGATAAAGAACAAGCATAGGAATCACCAGCCCAAATGATCTATGCAAAACATACAATCAATCAAAAATAGAGCAAAGGAAGAACAGATTACACCTGGTGATGGAAGGCTCACTACAGAAATTGCTGTTATTTCCACTGTGATACTCTGGAAGGTAGCTGTAAAAACCACTTACTTCTCTTAAAACAAGATACAATTTGGACCTAGCATTGTTGTCCTATCAGGGTGAGGTATCTGCAAACTATTGACTAGGGGACTCTGCAACTGTTATAGTGACTCAGAGGCATTGCATTTGCCATCTTTTATCATAGTCTCATGCATCCATACTTCTCCTTTAAAACAGAGTTGTTAGAGCTTTTCAATCAAAGGCACTCAACTCCACACAGATTTAGAGCCTGACTTCTGTTCTAATACACCCATGCTAGAGAAGTCTCATGATAGATAGACAGAGAGCTAGTTAAACAGACAGATGTCAAAAGATAACGAATGGATGCATAATTCAGCAAGCAACAAACCTAATAGAAAAGCCTGAGTACTTTACTCTGTATGTACCTCCTCATGCACATTCAGAGTGTGTATGCACTTATGTGTACGTGAGTACACGCACGAAAACACACCCATTCTAAAATCAGGTGCAGTTTAATATTAATTACATCAAATCTTATCGAACACTTCCTCTCAAAGCTATATTAAATATGGGAGGTTGGGCTGTAAAGATAGCAAAACACTATTTTCGGCTCCCTTCCAACTTCTTACGTTACTGAAATGTCTAACTTATGTGGAAAATCAGATGGATTTGGAAATTTGCCCAAAACAGTTGCAGGCTCAGTGTATCTCTAATACTTGGATTCCTCTAAATATAGGCCTTTTATTCTGGAAGCAAGCGCTGAGGATGCTATTCTGCTACTTGGAGCAGTGGTTTCATTTTCCCTTCCGAGACCCACAGTTCAAACTGAGAGGGAAACAAAGGAATTGCTGTTCTCCCTATTAAAATTAATTTATTTAATAAACAACTCAATAAATTCTTCTTTGTAACAGGGAAATTTTTTAGGGTCTTTATTTCAGAATGATAGTTTCTCCAGAGGAATTGCCAGGGGCCCATTTAGTCCAGTATCCTGTCTCTGACAGTAGCTAATGCCACGGACAGTTATGGAATAACCTATTTATAAGGGAAGTTACTTCAGCCTAAGGAGTTTGATGTTGCCTGTGCCTGGAAGCATGCAAGTTTATAATGCTTATTTTTATCCATTCTTATATGACCACAGATGCTCTCACTAGCCCTATCCAGTTTTAATCCTTCCTGCTAGAGTCTCTGACTCGGTGATGACTAGTGGCAGCCATTTCCCACAGGTTACTTGCAGGCTGCATTGCCGTGGGGCTGAGTGGATAAATTTGCCACGTAATGCCTTTCAGTGTTACTGGAAGCTCCTGTCTGATGAGGAGGGGGGATAGCAAAGCCTAATTTATGTTCCCTCCAACATTTGATAGAGGATGGTGATGTTCTATGGAGATTTTTCTCTTTTTTTACTTTTAGAACATTGCCTTCCATTTCTCCCTCCCACACTTTTAATTTTTCAGTCTCTTTTCAAGGACAGCTTACCGTGTCTTAGCATTTCTTTTCCTCTATAGCTCTTCTTTTCTCCAGTATTTTTTTTTAGAAATGTAGGGCTGAAAGAACTCAAGCGACTGTTCAAGACCTAACCTGCAGCTTTCCCTCTCTCACTGCTACAGACGCTCACAGCTCTTATGGGTGGAAACCCCCACCTGCTAACGTGGTGACCATGCGCTGTGGGCCAGCTTACAGCTTTGTGTCCATGTGATCATCCAAGAGGTTTTCCATCCACCAGCTCTGCATGTGGCTGATGTAGAGGGCACTCAGCATCCATCACATGGTCTACTTGAATTGCAAAAAAGAGTTGCTTTTCTCCTGTCTTCCTGAAAGATGCCTTCCTCTATCCCCTTGTTCAGACAGAAATTTCAGTGTCACTGATCTGTGACACTGAAATGGTAAAACACTCACACGGTTGTATCCTAAGGACTTTCTGTCCCATTTTTTATACATTCTTAAGTTTTATTTGCTCCTAACCAGCCCTGCCCAGTGTGCAGGCAATACCACACAGCCTCCCTCAAGCCCCTTCCCAGGCAGGAACAGCTGACCAAGCAACAGGCAGAGAGAGCAAATCTTCTGTACCTAAATTTACCAACTGTCTTCACACACAGATCCAACAGAGGGAGGTAGATTGGGATTGATGTCTCAACTTGTATCAGTGGCATGAACACAACACAGATGGTACCTTCATCTTCTCAGGATTCAAGCTCCATGATGCCGCCGGTGGTGCTGGCCAGAACCTGCTTGCAAAGCTGTTTGTTCCTAACAACAAGAAGGTACTATAGATGAGTGGTTTTTAGCTCATGCAGTGAAATTTTACCCCTTTTCCTCTTGAAAGACTCATTTCAGAGTGGCTTCAACTCACGGACACCCAGATTTCTAATGTTCCAGTGGTCATCCTGTCAAGTCAGCCAGTAGGAAGGAGAGAGGGGTGGACAGCCCTTGTACTGTTTACAAGGGAGGTTAGAGATTTAGACACCTTCATAAGGCAAAAAGGCTGACTGGAGATACGGCCTCATGGTCTGAAGCAAGGATGGGAAAGCCAAAGTCCCCAGAAGGGGACTCAGCAAAGCAGAGTTACCTACACTGCTCCTTTGGGGTCACCCAGGTCCCATGGGACATGCAGCCCCCACATCACATGGGCTGGTGGGGAGGAGAGAGACGGGTCTGCTGCAGACAAAGCAGGACAGGGAGCATCAGCCCTGGCAGGAGGTGGCTGCATGAGGACAGAGTGCCTGGCCAGAGCAAAACCCAGGTTGAAGTGATACAGAGGAGAGGTGAGAGAAGGAAGAAGGAAGCTCTGCTGGGGAGGGCAGGGGTGGAAATGGGCAGGACAGATCTGCCAGAAGGGACACAGAGGGGACACTTGCTGCAGCTCACCTTATGAGAACAGTGAAAGAAACCCAGCCACTGAGGTGGGCTTTCATCTTGGTGTTGTGTTCTTTGCTCTTCATTAGCAGGAAGCTCCTATTAGTAAGATTAAAGCTTCAGGAAGACTCCAGGGTCTCAGCCTTGCTAATGCCTCTGCCAAACGCCAGGCAGCAGTAGTCAGAAAGCCTGAACACTTCAATGAACCACCTACCAGCTACAGGAGAAGACTAAAAGCCAACTATTAGCAAATACCCTGATTAGCAAATGTGTGCAGCTGAAAACAGGGTGGAGGCAGTCCTACAACTGGAGATGGACTGGAAGGCAGCAAGGAACAACATCAAAATCAAAGGAGGATTTGATGGACTGAGAGGCAGATTTTAAACAAACAGGGGAAAGCACTGAGCTTTCTTGTCTGTGCTACTGGTGAAAGGGAAGATATCAAAGAACAGCAGGATAGAAATGAACCAAGCAATTAATTAGGCACATTAAATATTTGTCTTCTTTACACTCTGATATGCTGAGAGAGTCAGTAGTAGAGGGTCCTGCTAAAGGCCAGCCTGTTCAGGGAATGCAGTCAACTCCACTCTGCACGGAGCCAGAAAAAAAGCAGCCTGAAGCAGCTCCACCTGAACCAGCCCAAACAGATGTGCATCTAACCAGGGTTAAAATCCCAGGGCTGGAGAGTCCACCCTCTCCCCAGACAATCCATTCCAACATTCAACACATCACTTCCAGGAGGTTTTTTCTAACATTTAAGCTGTGTGTTTCCTTGTTATAATTTCAGGACATTGCCTTTTCTCCCATCCACTGCAAACATGGGGAACAGATTACTCGTCTGTCTTTGCACATTTAGAGTCAGTTATTGCATCTGCATTTCTATCACTCTCCCTGTCCAAGGCTCCTGAAAGGACCCTGTTACCACAGAAGCCAACAGTCTCACATCTTTAATGGTGTAATCCTATAAAAAACACCCTTCTGAGCAAGGCCAGGCCACCACTCTCAGTTTGCAGTCTAAATTCTGAAGAGGCTATGTGACTTTCTCAAGGTCAGACGAAAATCCTTGGAGAGAAACAAGCTGCATCTCCCACTCTCTCTCTCGTCCAAGCCCACCTGCTGGGCTCTCCCCCTTCTGTTCCAGGCAGCACAGTGAGAACTGAGTGCTGCAGGCTCTGTTCCTCCAAATTACTCACTTTCTCAGTGTTTTCATAATGTGGAGAAGAGGGTGACTCAGAAACTGCTCCTCAATAAATAAATCATGGGTTGTTCACAAGAGGTGAGCTACAAAAGGACAGGGAGTCTTTTCAGTGCTGCACAAGCAGCTTGGGTTATACCTCCTGACCATTTCGTGGCTGGAGGCTCTCCAACATCTGCCAGACTATTTAAGATAATCTGCCTGCTTTATCTTATGATTGGTGTTATGAGATTGTCTGGGGACCTTGTCCAAAAGGAAAGCCCCCAATTTATAAACACATAATAACAAATGGCCTCTCCCCAGCTCTCTCTCGAGGCAGCAGGTCCGAGAGGTGTGATTTTGCAGACAGGGAGTGAGGCCCAGGGAGATTTGGTGACCTGCCAAGAATCACACAGGAAAGCCGTGTCAGCTGGAGGTTAAACCCTGCTCTGCTGAGCCCTGGCTCGATTGTGTGCCTGAGCCCAGCTCCTGGCTGTTACTGCAGCAAAGGTTCGTGCTGAGCGTGCGTAGCTCAAAAGCTGTCCATGGATCTTTACCAGAAAGGGGATCGAGTTAAAGTATTTGAAACTGGTTCTCCAGCACACTAAACTCCTGGTTACCTGAATTCACGCATTTAGTTTTTAACCCTTCCATATAAAAAGAGAGGACCTTCCAAAAGAAAAGAAGCTATTTTTCAGAAACCAGAACTCTCCCATCGAAGCTCAGAGGGCTAGAAACCAGGGTGAGCATCTTCACTCATTGGTTTTTTTTTTAATTTTTATAATATTCACAATGTTTAAGGTTAAAGAGTCTGACTGCTCTGTGAGAGAGCCACCTCATGCACAGGACCAGCTTGGAAGCTGTGCAAAATGCAAGTGGTAAGAGAGACCTCTCCCTCTCCCTCCCTGCCTCCAAACAGACCAGCTCCACAGGGCTGCTTTGTACTCCTCACAGCCCTGCTGGAGCTGAGGCATCGTCAGGGTGACTCAGTATATTAAAAATTAATTAGTTTCTTTTCTAAATTCTTCAATGAACCTTTCAAGGTAGAATATTTTGTAATAGAAGCCCTAAGTCACCACAGTCCTGGTCAGGACTTTTTAGCGAGGCTTTTTTGTGATAGGATAAAGGGCAATGGTTTTAAACTCAAAAGAGGATAGATTTAGACGAGACACAAGAAATATTTTTACAATCAGGGTGGTGGAACACTGGAACAGGTTACTCAGGGAGATGGTAGATGCCTCATCCTTGGAAACATTCAAGGTCAGGCTGGATGGGGCTCTGAGCAACCTGATCTAGTTGAAGATGTCCCTGCTCACTGCAAGGGGGTTGGACTAGATGACCTTTAAAGATCTCTTCCAATCCAAACTATTCTATGATTGTAGGGTAACCTAAAAAAAAAAAAAAAAAAAAAAAAAAAAAAAAAAAGAGGAAAGCAAGTGTTAGCTTGTTGTCAAGGGGCACCAAGAAGCCAGACCTAAAACATCTCCAGTCTTACAGCACTCTGCCCATTTTTCCTGATTGGCTGTTTGCCTCTGGGCTTTCCCAGTCTCCTCTTTGGTTCACTGGGCTGCAGGGCATGGGGAACCTGGAAGTCCCTAAACTCTGAAGCTCTGGGGCAGTCCAAGGAATTTAAGCAGTTTATAGAGTGAGTGAGATGGGAACACGTATCTGTACAAACACTCAACTTCTCAACCTGTCCCAGAGAGCAGCTTGGGCACACACAGCCATCCTTACCAGATGCTTGTTTCCAGGCAAGGAAAATCCAGACCTGCAGCCAAGACCCACACCTGATCTAGAAGATTAGAAAACCAGGGCTGAGGGATACTCTTAGCCCTGAATATAACTGGGCCTCAAAAAAATATCTTCAGAGGATGAAAATCTAAATTTTTCTTGCTTTTCACACTAACTGGTCCCTCTGTCATTTACCTTCAATTTCCGCTCTGTGGGAAATCTTGAAATGTAACTTGGTCACATTTTTACAGTTTCCTTTCCAAAATTTCAATTTCTAGTGAGCTCTGTTCATCAGCTTATTGTTACCATACTGATAAGTAAAGCTTGTTTAAACAGTATTAGTGCCACACTACATCTTTATGTACCAATGTCCCTAAAAGAGAATTTGAAAGGAAGAGATTTGCAGGTATAAAGCTCCATTTGCAGTGTCCAGTAAAGCAGATCTCAGTTCAACTTGGAAGATGTTTGGTGCCTTTTATGTAATCTCAAATTGTAGCATTTATCAGCTCAGATATTGGTAAACAACCACTATATGTTTGGAATAGAATATTGATGTCATTCCCCAGGTGACAAGTTTAATAGTAAATATATTTGATTCAAGAATTGACAGCTGCAGTTTAGAGCTGGAAATATTTGATTTAATAAGAGATATATCCAGCACAATAGGCAATTTAGTTAATGTAGGAAGGAATTTGTTTTGTGACTGATCCTTTCCCTTAGCAAAAGGTGAATGAGCTTCAGCCAGTACTGCCTGTGTTTCAGCACCCTGAACCAATTTCTCTCTATGCTCTATTTCAGCATATGATAAATGCATTTCCCAATTAATAAACATCTCGAACTGCTCACTTGACTTCTTCAGTGTGTCAAGTATCTGCAGCATTTCTGAATCTAGAGCAGAGTCCTCCAGCACCTCACAAGCAAGTGGCAGAGTGACCAACCTGTCCATGTGGATACCTCATAATTCACACAGGAACAGCACAGAACCAAAGGCAGGAAGGGAGCGGGGAGCTCTTAAATCCTACACATCTGAAAATAAGAAAGAAAAAGGGAAGGCAGATATTTTTTTTATATGAAAGGAATGACAAAGGAAAGGAAAATGGATGTTCAGGACAGATTTTCTTACTCCTGAAGGAAAAAAAAATCAGAATTCATGGAAGGGAAGGGACATTTTAAGTTTGATTTCAAGTCATCTTAGGTGTTACATGCAATATATGTTGGGCTGCAGAAAGGACTGCCTGGATTCATACTGGGGAAGGGGAAAAAACGACTTGCTAATTTTAATAGCCTTTGCTTAAGTAGGTATATTTGCTGTAGCTGCCTTTTGCTAAAGCCAACTTAGCAATTTCTGGAGCAGAATACTTCCTCCCAAAATGCCTGAGTTACATCCCTTAGACCACTGTGACTACACCACAAGGGCACACTTTACAACTTGTTTATTGAAACTCTAACCAATTTGACCTTAGCCTGTATGAGACATCTACCAGACATCTTTGAAGTCTACTTTTCCAAGTGAAACCATAAGCCTAACACTTGGTATTTCTTCACAGTCTCTGCTTTCATGTGCATGAGCATCAGTCTGGAGTAATCCCACCCATTTCTACATGTGTGGACATCCCCTGTTCTGGGCAGGGCCAAATCAGATGAGCTGAGCTGAAGTCAGCAGGATGTGAATTAACCAGCAGAACACACCGACCGCTATTTCCATGTCAGTGGGAGCGTAAGGACAGATGGAGGAGCAGTGCAGAACCCCTGGCTGCAGTGCAGAGCTGCCATGGGGTGACCCACACATCAGCCCTGGTGGGGTGGTCAGACAAGGACCCATGACAGATGGGTGAGTAGTGGTCCCCACTCCAGAGTAGAGAAGATAGAAGGGTGGGCAGCTCTCTTTCCTGAATGTCTACAAAAGGACAGAGAAATGATTAGTACCAAAAAATACAGGGAAGAAAATTTCTATCGCTGTTACTCACTTTCCCCAAAACAGTCAGTAAGTGAGGAACTTGTTTCCTTTTTTCTCCCTTCTTTCCAGTGGAAAATCAGTGGTTTCTGAAAAGAGTGGCCATTTTCATTTTTCTGGACAAAAGAAACACATACTTTTTTTTTTTTTTAATCAAAAGTATTTATTTTCCTATTTGCCTTTCTTCTCAGCCCTCTTCCCCCTTCCTTCTCCTCCAGGAAATGACACCACACCTTCTGAGAAGCATAAAAAGGGAATGTTTATTTTTTAAATGCAAGTATAGAAAAGATAACTATATATTTATATCTTTTCCTTCTCTTCCTCTGGTAAGGAAATACAATGTGACCTTAAAACACACAGATATGAGCAGTGATGACAAGCCCTGCAGAGTAGAGCCAGCCAGTGAACAGTATCTGAAAGCAAGAGGCTCATGGAGTCCCACATGAGCTGACTTTCCTCAGAGAAGATGGAGGAGACAGTGTTCATCTCATGTGAAGGGAGCAAAAGGGCTGGCAGGTCAGGACCGTGTCCTGCTGTGACAGAGCCTAAAAAAGGTGACAACTTTGCAGCATGAGCAAAGGCTGCCTTTGGCTGACATGACAAGTGCTGCTACTGCACAACTGTGGACTGATTTGGTTCCCTGCATGTGCCCCAGCTCTCTGCCTCCATGTGTAATTTATGCAGGATGCAAAATCCAGCCTCTTGCCTTTAGCAGTGCCCTGGCTTACACACGTATGATCTGATTAACTTCAAGGAATCTGCAGAGGGTAAGGGGTTAACCTCTTCATTTGGGATTTGGTTCCACTGCTGATACGCTAGCAAGAATTGAGTCCACTGACACTTGCTCTCTCTCCAAATCATATTAGTCCTCCAAGCTCCACAGGGAGAAAGGGGAAAAAAAAAAAACAATCTCCACAGCCTGGTCAGACAGAGCTTACAATCTAGTTAGAATGGTTTAAAGTCTTACAGGCAATACTTGGATTTACTCAAATGCAGAGGCTCAGCTGCTATGTCCTCACATAGACCCCCAGCCCTGCAATTAACTGTGCACTGGCTGGCTGCTCTCCCTCCTGGAAACCTGTGACCCACCAGAACGCGCCAGGGGCTGAGCAGCTCCTCTGTGACCCATTGAACACTGGATCAGGGCTCTCACCAGGGAGCCAGGCAGCTACAGCCCCTGACACAGACAGGTCACCCAGCTATTCAGCAAGAAGGCTTTCATTATTACGCTTTAAATGCCGTCCCCTTTAAAAACATAAGCACACTTTTTAATTAAGCCTTTGGTGTCTCTTTTCAATATCAGATATCCTGGTGCCGCTGTCCTTTCTTTTTTTAATCTAATTTGATTGGAAGTGTATTTGGCCATATCATATATATGACAAAAGGCATTTTTTTCTCATTGCTTCAAATTATTTTTCCAATCATGTTCTATATACTGTGCGCAGAAGTGAATTATAAGGAGTTAGGCAACATACATGGTGTTAATTAGATAGGGGACGTAGAAGGTAATTTTTCCATGACTCCAGGGAAACCTTTATGTTATGCTTATAAAGCAAATGCAAACGGCCATGCAATACAAAGTGCTTCTTAAAAATCAAGTTACACACTGAAATAAAATACTAAGAGCAAAATTAGTTTCTCCAATTTAATTCAGTAAAACTTTAATAATATCTGACTGCTCTCTGCAAAAGTCATTTAAAAAATTATAAGGAATTCACAAATGACTGATAATGTAAAAAGACGAAGGCTCAGATTCTGTTTCTAACAAAGGTCCTGATGCAGCAAAGTGCTGGAGCCCACACCTAATTCTGCACTTCGGGAATGTGCTCACGGGGCCAAAGTTAACAGCCAAAGTCGCACCAGCTTCTTTTTTTATCTGGCGCGGGAGGACGTGGGAGCTTTGATCTAGAGGGAAAGGTTCAGAGAACATTCAAAACCTGAACTGAGCCTTATGCACACATCAGTAATTGCATGTGCTAATCAGGTAAACACTTCTGAAAAATAGGACAAGCTTGAGCAGGAGAAAGGCAGGCGCAGTGAATTAGGCGAGCCAGTGGGTCTCTTTAATCTCTGACACCGCATTAACCAGTGGAGGATGTTGGAAGTTTCACTTCACACACAGAAAAACACAAATGAAAATTTTCCTAAATGTCATTCAATAACTACAGACAATAAATTGTTCTTACAGAAATTGAACTATCAGTAGCAGAAGGATCAGAGGAAACAGAGCTGCCACTCATGCCTTTGCTATGGTGGCTCAGAAGAGCACAGTGATATGAAAAGAATACTTTCTGGAAAAATGGCTTTTCCAGTAGGGATTTGCAGAGTTATAACTCATCTGGTATACTTTTTTATGTTAAGTGAAGGACGTATGCACAACTGATTATATAGGGAACTTTTCTTTTCCACTAAAGATTTTCTTACCATCTCTGTGATAATTAACACTCTTCCATTAAAATGCTGTGTCCCCCCGGTCAGAATGAAACTGTGCATGCCTTATATACTACTCCTGATAATGTTTTTAAGGTCATGAATCTTATCAATTAATATTTCAGAGTGATTCATACCAGTTCTAATACATAGTAGCTGAGCAGAATCTTGCAGATAAAAATATTTTCTGAACAGATTCAAAATAATTGCTTTTTTAAATTGCTGATGGGGAGTTCTGCCACTCAAGCAGTTAAGCCTGAAAACGTGCTTAAGAGATTAAACAAGGAAAACTGAGCTGGTCTGGTAGCTGGCCCCTTTCCATGTGTCAAAGAGTTGTCACTACTCCAAATACAAGGAGATGACTTAGGATTTGCCTTGGTTCATCCTGCACACAAGATATACATGGTGCAGAAGTTCTTGTGTTCAACCAGGCTTTGCACAGCTTTCTCATGCAGCCACCAAGGCACTGAGGGATTCAGCCAAGGAAAATATGTGTGCCAGGGAGTGATATGGTACTTGGAAATGGAAAACTGCTGCCAGCCGATCGAAAAAGGCAGCGTGCAGTCTCTGCAGTATTCTCAGGGAGGTTTGCAGGAGCACAGCTGCAGCCACTGCAGGGCCAGGGTTGTGTTTAGCCACTGTGGATCCTGCAGGAGGGGACCTTTCCTAGGAAGTTTCCCAAATGGTTCTAAAATGTCATTTCCTAACACACTGGTACTTTTTGAGGGACCATGCCCTGTGATGAGGGCTGAAATACAGGGCTTGTTTACTATACGAATAAATAGTTTTGGATCCACCATCAAACCGTAATTTAATGTATGTGTGTGTGTATATGTACACACACCCTCTCCTCCATCGTTCCATGTTGTGTTTTTGTACAATTGTATATATGATTTTATGTGTTTGCTTATAAAAATAAACAGTGAGGAAGTCTTTGAAGTTTCTCTGTAAGCACAACAAAAAGCAGATGGAAAATTTATCTTTTTCTTATATAAAGACGGTTGAATCACTGCATATTTAACACTCCTTTCTTCTAAAAGGAAAGCCCAGTGCTTAGCTTCCCTTTGTACTTGTGGAGCCAAGCTTTCAGGTAATTAGAGGTTTTGGCTGCTCCCATGTCAGGTGCCTAAAGACATGTCAAAGCTGTTTGATTTCCATACACTATATCTAATCTCTCTTCTTCCCTTTATAGCATTTTGAGGCATTGCAGTATTAAGACACCTGAAGTCACTAGTCTGTCTTTGGCATCTGGCTAAATGTCGTGATTTCACAAATCTGAAACTCCCAAAGCAGCCAGGGAATCTGCATAGCACTAGAAAGGAGCTGATCAATTAAACTTTTCTTTTTTCACTCTTACTCCCAAAATCCAACCTGGTTTTCAGGCTGATGTTTCCAAGGATGTCTTCCAGAGTTCTCTGCCTTGTCTCCAGGGGATGTCTGCACTACCTGCTAATGGAAGAGTCGAGGGAGCAGGGAACAAGCAAGTTAATCTAGTGCAAGCCACATCACAAGCCTTTTCATCCCACTGCAAAGCTGAGGGCACATAAGTGAAAAGCTGTAGGTCAAAGCTGAAGGACCTGCAGGACAAGGAAGTCCAGGCCCTGGCAGGTCAAGAAGACAGACATGGAAGACATGGTCAAGAGACCCCAGAGACTGAAAGCCTAACAATAATTAACTCACAGGCAGCCCTTGAAGACTCACAAATTTATATTCACAAGATTGTCCTACTTTCTGCTCTCAGATGATTTTTGCTTTGCAGCACAACTTCATTACGTGCCTTTCAGCAAGGGGACTGCATCCCTCCCACGTGCTGACTTCAGGAGGCAGCCATTCTCCTTGCTCTCACACAAGCTAGAGAGATGACACTAAGTCATTTTTGAGTTAACTTTGTCCATTCAAAAACCAAAAAATCAAACATTTCTGAGGAAAACACCAGCCTAGAAGAAATGAAGTACCATGCAAAGGGGAAAGGTGAACAGACAATTAGAGGGACAATCTAATGGCTGTCCTAAGAGCAGAGGGTTTGTTCTTCTGAAATAAAGTTTTGAATTTTATTCTCCATTAATAATGCAAAATTTGACTAATAAATACAACTTGATTAGTGGTGTGGAACAGAGATAATAAGAGAAGAATAAACAGTAATAACTATGCTTTTTTCTTACAAAGCTGGCTATTTTAAATACTTCGCAAAAGGAGAAATGTTACCTGTGATACTGGTAATGTGCTGAGCTTTGCGGAGAGTTGATTTTTTTCTTCTGATCTTGCTGTATCCAATGGCATCTTCAAATTGTACATGGCACATATTGTTCTCCTGAACACCAGACAAAATACCGTAATAAAATAGATCTTAAGGATGATACTCTAATAACAAAATGTACATGCTTCAGTCTTGAGACAATTGAACACAAGCTGGTCTGTCACGTTGGATAAATCTGAGTTTTTAAGAAAATACATGTGGTAACAAAAATATCAACTTTTATCTTATAAATATTGGATAATACTTGAAACAGATCATCTCTGCCTGGATATCAAATTTGCTCTAAGAATACCATTCATCAAAGAAAGATCATATGACCTTTTGTCCCAAAGACTTGGATACTGCACTGAATAAAATCCAAAACCCACTAACTCTAGCATGGTTATAAATTATTTTAAATTAGGTCAGAGAGATTCAAAAAGCCTTATGAAATTCCATTTACAAATAAGACAATCCAGCAAATGTTTCACTGAAAGTAATGATTTTTTTTACCATAAGTGAATGTTAGGGAAGTTACCATGCTGTTCTCTTCATTTTGCATTGTTTTGTTTTCCTGTCTTATGGTATCCAAAACATTCTGGATACAAAGGAGTACCTTGGAGCAATTAAAATCACAGAACATCTTGATTAGAAAAGAAGTGAGTGCAAATTATTGGCTTGTATAGGTATAGCACTACACTGTTGCTTGTCCCCAGTCTTATCTTTGGCCCTGTCTCCTGGATGGACTTTGGATTCATGTTGTAGCCTTGTGTCCTGCTCTGGTTCTAGCCCTGGATCCATTTCCTCCTGACTGTACTCCTTGTGTGGACCCTGGATCTAGTTCACCTCTTGTCTGCTTTGGGTATGTTGGTGGACCCACTGAGCTCTGCCCACCACGTTCATACCCTGCAAGTCTGAGCCCCATCACTGCCCAGGCTGGGGTCACCCTGGTCTCACAGCTTGTCCTCCCTTTGGGAGCAGCTGTTTCTTGCTGCTCATGCGTAATGAGCTGTTTTGTTACTTCAATGTAACCAGTTCCCTCACTTCAGCATCTCTATGAACATGTTAGTAGAGTTATCCCTATCATTTCCACCACTCCCATTCTTCAGCCCACACTGGCTTCCATGACAGTTACATGCTTGAAGACCCTTTTGGCTGGCTGGGACACGCTTTTCCTGTTCCTGACAAGAATACTTGATCTAGAGTGAAGGAGGCAAAATCAGCAATCTCCCTCCAGAGAATCTGGGTATCTTTTCAGAATTACATGCGTAGTATTCTGCTGCCGCTGAGTCTTGACAGAGAAATAACTCTTCAGAAAATTTAGGTTTGTGCCTTCTTCACATCCTCTAAAAAAGGAAACATTAAATTTGGAAGACAGTTAATTAAAAACCAAAGGGGAATTCCACTTGATTGGATAGGGCTGGCTGGCTGAGGGTATCCAAGGTAAAGTGTTTTCCACCAGAGCTAAGCCCTTTCATATAAAACAGCCTTATCTCTTAATTCACAAATTACTTCTGAGACCTCATAGTCCCTGGCCCTGGCCCCTTTGCACAGAGAGGGGCGTGAAGCCTTCTATACCCCAAGAAGATCAGCAATGCCAGCCACGGAATGCCCAGTGTGCCAGGCTTCCCTGGTACTCCTGTGGGAATAGCATCTGTCTCAGGTAGAGGTAGTCACACCAGTAAAAAGGACCCATTGAAGCCTTTTAGCACAGAGCAGCAGAAAGAAGGTTGCCCAACACAAGCAAAGCTCACAAAAGGAAGCTAGCAAGGTTAAGTCCGATATTAGACCACTGTAATACATCTAGAAAATGCTGTGGTTTCTTTTCTCTTGCTCTGTTTGAGTGTTGGACAGAGGTGTTGCAGTCACCATAGTCACTTGGGACACAGTGAACTGATTCAACCGCAACCAAAAAGAGCAATCCCCTGAAGTATACTCCTCCACATTCATAGCCTTGTGCTAACTCCAGTGCCCATTAGATCCCCTCGTGTGCTGATTTACTTCACTAAAATGGAAGAGCACACCTAGTCAGAAAGAAGCTCTGGTTCAGAGAAGAGCTATATGAGCTCCCACGCTGGCACTGGCAGCTTTGGAAGAAACTGTGAGGAAGAGAAGGAGGGAGAAAAAGAGAGTCACTCCTGTCACCACACTTTTTGTCATTAGCTGTATGGCCATGGCCATATACATCTGCTGGGCAGAGTGGTCAGCATGAGCATGTACTGCTGGAATGGCTTTGTGTCATGAAAGTGTTCATCAAGCCCCAGCAAAAAGTGGGTGCATAAATCAGGCTATCGGTGCATTTCCCTTGTGAAGTGTAAAGAAGTCCGGTCTGAGCCAAAATCCATAGAAATCCGAGATCTCCTCCGGCTATCACCCTTGGAAAGGTTTAAATCCTTCCTGAGTGTGACAGAGGGGAGAGTGAGCTGATACGGGGTCCAGCTGAGGACACAACTTCCAGCACAAGACCTCCATTGCCCCAGTGGAAAGCCTCCCTCAACCTCTTCTGCTGAGCTCTTATGTGGACCTTGCTGTGCTATCCACAGGACTTATACCCACAAAAGGCAGGAGGAAAAACAAAATGGGAGGGATTCTGCCAAAAACTTAAAAGTTGCAAAGCCCAGAGCTGTTCTCAGTTTGAAAAAAATCTACAGCATCTCCCAGAATCAAATTGCAGATTTGCAGTATTTGCACAGGTGGCTTGGAAGGGTGGGAAGGGCAGCAAACCAGCAGAAGGCATTAGATTTATCTCAACAAGTTTTAGATGCCAGTTTGAATCTGTTTTTAATTACGGACTCTGTTTTAGCTGCCATTTTCTTCCTCTTTCAGAGACATGGATAGCATTTTGATAGCCATTCTTCAATGAGCCTGATGAACCACCTAAGTGACACACAAAGAGGACATCAAACATCTGAGATCTGGGTGCTCTCTGCACCATGCTGAGCCCAGTGGCCTGCTCCTCCCAGCCCTTCACCTCAGCTCTGGTGGTCTACCTTTCCCTTCAGTTGCTCTGCCCTATTTGTTTCCAGTCAGGATCCCAGCTTGGAAGTCTCTTCTTGCCTGTCAAGCATTTATGTATGGGTCCCACAGCACTCAGATCTGCCAACGCAATTGCTGCTTTCACAGCCATCTTCGGTCTTGACAGTCTCTGGCTTTCCCCTCCAAAAATCTTTATCTCTGAGTTGAAAAGAAAAATCTGTCCATAAAAAGGCAAGCATCTCAGCTCAACTCCCGTCTCTGCTGGAGTTGAAGGGAAATTTGCCAATGACTCGAACAACATCAGGAGATAACACTCTTCCTTTATCTGTGCATTAATAGTCTTCTGCTGCCAATCTCCCCAGCAAGACAGTCTTGTCAGTTCCCACACAGTTCACAAAGACACTGTTACTTATGTCTCTAAGACAAAATAGACCCATCAGAGCTTTTCCACTGCCTTGGATTAATTTACTGTATGCTAATACTCATGTAATTTGAACATCTGTTTTGGTTTCACACAAAGACAATAGGATTTTGCTTGGGGGAAAAAATAGAAACTGTAGGAAGCAAGCATCCTCGTACTAGATAGGATGACCAAGGATGACCTCCACCCTGAGCTAAGATGTGCAGTCTAGCTTGTGGGCAATATTGCAGAAGATAACTCTTCTTCCTCACACCACACAACCAGACTTGGAATCCAACTCCAACCTTCCACACAGCTATCATTGCACTGGGAGAGGAAAAACTCATGGGCTGGCAGCTTGGGAAAAGGAAACATGGAGAACTGGGGACAAAATGGCATATAGAACACTTTGTCCAACCCCATATGCCATCCTCGTTCATGCTATACACAAGGAGGTGGTTACATGAAGCATGAGATAATGAACATATTACTGTATGCAGGGCCAATCTGAAATCTTAGTCCAAGACAAATTCCAGGTAACACTCACTGACTGAAAAGCTGTTTTCAAGACTTTTCTTCATTGTTAGTGCAGAGAACCAGTGATCCAGTCTACAAATAAATACATATTTGAAAAAAAAAGTAAACAGGTGGATTACAGATGTGGGTTTCCTATTATTTCAGGCTTAGAAGACAAGCAAAATCTTCTTAAAATATACATGGTTATTTCAGAAATAGCATTAGAATTCAGTAACACAGTAATTATTTATTAGTTTTACTACTGGCTGTATATAACACTTCTAAAGCCATGGGAAACAGCAATAATCTACCTTACTACTTTAATCATTTCAATATGTAGTAATGGTAGACTTTGGTAATCTATAAATACACACATATATACACAGGCACCAGGTGTGTTACACACCTGGATGTATATGTGCTATTTATCTCGAACTTTTTCACAATATAAAAACAAGAGAGGTGAAGATCAGAGTCACTGATTATGGAGGATTTCTGCATCACATTTGCCCCTGGGTCAGAGCAAAGTCACAGGTTTGGTAAGAAAGGAGACTTTGGTTCAGGTGGCTTTCTCGACTGAGTGCCCTGAACCTCCTCCTAATGATAAGTACCTGTGCTAGATGTGCGCAAGTGGATGATCTCCTGTACCAGGTGGCTGAGCTGCAAGAAGCAGTTGAAGGGTTGCCCTGCATCAGAGGTGCTGAGAAAGACATAGATAGATTATTTGAGAATCATGTCCCACTAGGGGATGACACTGTGACAGAGGCACCTTGGTCCTTGGTGACCCAGAAAAGCAGGGCTACGCTTCAGCCCCCACCCTCCACCATCACCACCAAAACCAGATTTTAAGCTCTGGCACCTATAGAACCCCATAACACATGGGAGCAATATCTGCAGGAACTAACTGCACCAGCACTCTGCAGTGGATATCAGAAAAAGAAATGCCTGGTGCTTGTAGTGGGCAACTCCCTGTTAAAGGGCACTGAGGGTCCCCTCTGCCAGCCTGACAGGGAGTCTCAAGAGGTCTGCTGCCTCCCGGGAGCCAAGACCCAGGATGTTGTTGTGAGGGTGCCACAACTTGTCAAACAAACAGAACACTTTTGATCTTTCATGTGGGTACCAATGATGCTACAAGGCACAACATGGGCAGAATCAAGGAAGATTATAAAGCCCTGGGTAGGCAAGTGAAAAACATCAGTGCCCAAGTTATTTTCTCCTCCATTCTGCCTGTTGGAGGAAGACGGGAAGCCAGAAATAAATGCATAATGCACATAAACTCCTGGCTACATAGCTGGTGTCAACGTGAGGGTTTTGTTTTTTATGATAATAGGACTTCCTATATAGATTATAATCTATTGGGGAGGGATGGGATCCACCTGTCTAGAAGAGGCAGAGCAATCTTTGGCAGCAAGCTGGCTGACCTAGTAAGGTGGTCTTTAAACTGAATGGCTTGGGGGATGGGGTCCAAAGTAGCAATGTTCATGCCATTGCAGTACACTGGGGAATGGGTCAGGCCAACTGTCAGAGTAACAAGTCTTCCTTAGCTGCCTCCTATGACTGAAGCCAGGAGGTCAGACACCTGAAGGGTGTGCAGAACTATAGGAGGTCCTCTGGCATCCTCCTGGAGACACCTGGATGCTCCACTCCCTTCTCCTCTCTTAAGTGTTTGTATACAAATGCACACAGCATGGGGAATAAACAGGAAGAACTAGAGACCTGTGTGTGGTCGCACTG
This sequence comes from Antrostomus carolinensis, assembly GCF_000700745.2. NCBI lineage: Eukaryota > Metazoa > Chordata > Aves > Caprimulgiformes > Caprimulgidae > Antrostomus > Antrostomus carolinensis. The sequence goes on along the minus strand of NW_010296331.1, from coordinate 249 downwards.
CCATGACCTCATTGCAATCACAGAGACACGGTGGGACAGCTCATATAATTGGAACACTGTCATGCATAGGTATGTCCTCTTTAGGAAAGACAGGACAGCAAGGCAGGGTGGCGGGGTTGCCCTTATGTGAGATAGAAACTAGAATGTATCCAGCTCCACCTAGGGATGAATGATGAACGAGTGGAGAGCTTATGGGTGAAAATTAAGGGGTGCGCTAGCACAGGTGACATTGTTGTGGGTGTTTACTAT